>NW_023494807.1:28940730-29120730 GCF_904425465.1 Colossoma macropomum
CACAGTGTACTTTCAACTAATACCTGCACAGATTGTTAAAAATATGATGGATGTTTAAATTAAACTTTGTCTTTTGTGTGGTTTGGCTGGTTTCCACTGTGTGCTCTCCAGCGTTTCTTCTGAAATGAAGGGTATTAATATGGAGCTTGTCCTCCTTTGCTGCAGTAACAGCTTCTACTCTTTTGGGAAGGCTTTACACTAGATGTTGGAACATTGCTGTGAGGATTTGATTGAGCATTAGTGAGGTCAGGTACTGATGTTGGATGATCAGTTCTGGATCTCCAACTCAACCCAGAGGTATTGGATGGAGCTCCGTCACTCCAGAGAACACAGTTCCACTGCTCCACAGCCCAATGCTGGGGGCTTTATACCCCTCTAGCCCACGCTTGGCTTTGGGCATGATGACCTTAGGCTCATGTGCGGCTGCTTCTCTACAAAGGTTATACAAGCTGTGAGCACAGCTGAACACCTGTGTCAGCAATGAGTGAATAATGAGCTGAATTCACTCATTACAAAGGGTGTAGGTGTCCTTTAGTAATGAAAGCAATTTGCATTATCAGCTTATTTTAAAGGGGAATTGCACCAATCTTTCAAATAATTCTGCGTAATAAAATCATTGAGATGTAAAGAAAGTCATTCAGAGTGGTTCGGTGTGAAATGCTCTGTTCTAGAAAAACGTACCGAGTCAGAATTATTCACAGTGGTGGTGATAGGAACCAGACATCCACCTCTAAAAGCTCCCTCACAGAAAGTTATTATATAAAATTGTTTTCAATACGCTTTCTGACGCCTGAGACATTGTATTATGATAGTTTTGAGAAGATTTTGGCCTAAAACATCTTTCGGGGTACTTGGAGGGTGTTGTCAAGCAAAATAGTCCCCAAAGAAAAGTTATTTTTTAGATTGTCTGCTATTTTACCATCATCAACATTACTTATAAAAGCTCAGAAGACTCGTCTAGGTTCACTGGTGGTTTTGAACAGTAAATAAAATGGCTATATTTGTGTTGTTGTCATGGCAACCCGGGTTCCTATCACCACCACTGTAAAGAAATCTGAGTCTCTACAATCAACCATTTCACACCAAACCACTCTGAATGACTGTTTACATCTTAACCACTGAATTATGCAGAAAATTTTGAAAAGTTGATGGAATTCCCCTTCAGGCAATAATAATTATAAAGCTTAGGTGGAGTTAAGCATTGCACATGTCTTGCTTCCCATTTCCTATGTGTATAATTATTGTTTTTATTTAAAATAAGATATTTATGCAACTTAATCCTTTAACTATTAAAATTAACAAGTGTCAGTCAAATCATACAAAAAATGAAATATAAGGCTTAAACTGAATTGAGTTGGATAAACTTTATTCATCCCTGAAGAAGCATAAATAAAAAGAGGAAAAAAGTCATTTTAAACAATAATTTTATATTGTTTAATGTAATGTTTTGTATAATGTTTAATATTCTGTGCCTGTATTATTTGAAATTGTGTGACAAAACTTTTTATAACTAATGTATTATGAATAATAATTAAATCCATGTTTATGCTGTGTGTTGTATGTGTTCTCTTGTCACTGTCAGACCTTCAACAGCACCAACATCACTAAGCAGTGTCCTGGGGCTCAGTGTCTGTTTGCGTTTTACGGCGGTGAGAGCGTGTATCATCGCTACATCTTCATCCTGCAGCTCAGTAACCTGCTGGTCTTCCTCTGGCTGGTGAACTTCACCATCGCTCTGGAACAGTGTACCATCGCTGGAGCTTTCGCCTCCTATTACTGGGCCAAGAGGAAACCAGCGGACATCCCGCCCTGTCCCGTCTTCTCTTCTTTCACCCGCACCATACGGTTTGGAGCTTTTTAAAGTGCCCATATCACAGAAATCAGAATTTTCGTTTTTGAAACAAGAGTCTAATGCGCTATGTAAATATTGGTAACGCTTTATTTAGAGTGGTCCTTTGTAGATTATCAGTAACACATCAACAACATATCAGTGAGGTAGCAGGAGTGAAGCAAATATTTTGTAGATGTTCTGTTGATAAATTACTTACATTAAGTAGATGTATTGTTAATATGTTACTTCCATTACGCAAAACCTAACCTTACCAACCTTACCCAACAAATAACCCTCACCCTGGCCCTAATCCTAACCTTAACCTCAACCCAAAACCTAATCCTAACCCTCACCCTGGCCCTAATCCTAAACCTAACCTTAACCTTAACCCAAAACCTAATCCTAACCCTCACCCTGGCCCTAATCCTAAACCTAACCTTAACCTTAACCCAAAACCTAATCCTAACCCTCACCCTGGCCCTAATCCTAAACCTAACATTAACCTCAACCCAAAACCTAATCCTAACCCTCCTATGTTTTTGACATGTTACTGAGAGTCTGTTGAGTGTTTGTTTCATTTAAAAAGATCCCTCAAAATAAAGTGTCACCAAATATTGTTTTGAAACATACCATTCACTTGTCATTCCATACAGTCTCTACATGGAAACCAGGCTGCAAAAACAGCCCATTTTCAATCCCTCACAACTATGTTGTATACAGTTGTATCATATATGCAGAAGTTTGAGCACCCCATACAAAATGGCATAGTTTGTTGATTTTTAAAATGAAAATAAGTAAACACAGCCTCTACAGCAAACTATTTTTAAAATCAGTGTTTTTTCTGCAAATGTTAATGCGCAACTTGATTTGCTTCAAAAATAGTAAATGTGCGAAAAATTGGACACCCTACTAAATCAGTATTACCATCACAGCTTTGTAGCCAGATAGTTCTTCAGTTCTTGTTTAATTTTCACCCAGTTTTCCTTGCAGAACGCTTCTATTTTTGTGATATTCTTGGGATGTCTTGCAAGTTTAAGATCTACCCACAGATTTTCAATTTAAATCAGGGGACTGTGAGGGCCATTCCAAAAGCTTCAGCATGCATTTCTTGAAGTAGTTCATGGTGGATTTTGAGGCATGTTTAGGATCATTGTCCTGTTTTAGAAGCCTTTTTCAGCTTCAGTTTCTTGACTAACTGTGCCACATTTGCTTCCAGAATTTGCTGATATTTAATAGAATCCATTCCTCTGTCTACCCATGCAGTCTTTCCACTGGCTGCCACACAGCCACAAAGCATAACAGATCCACCCTCATGCTTGACAGTTGCCAAGGTGTTCTTTTCATCAAGTGCTGCAGCCGAAGAGTCCCATTTTACAGGTGACCACAGCCAAAGAGTTCCATTTTTTCTTCATCAGTGTCACGACCCGGTCTCAACGTAAAAAAAAAAGAGAGAGGCTCCTGAGTGGTGCAACCGTCTAAGCGTTGGCCCTGTCATCAGGAGATCGTGAGTTCAATCCCTGGTGATGCTACAGCCATCCGTAGCCGGTAGTCCAAGAGAGCACAATTGGCCTTGCTCTCTCTGGGTGGTAGGATGGCCCCTCCTTCTCCCCCCATCACTTAACGCGATGCTAGTCAGCGCAGGCGTCTGTTAGCTGACGTAACAGATCTGGCGGTTGACGCTTTCCTCCGAGCGCGTTCGGCTGTCCCAGTGGCGATGTGTGAGCAGCAGTTCGAAAAGAAGCGATGGCGCTTCACAGGTCTCGAAGGAAGCCTGTACTGCCTTCACCCTCCTAGCGTTGATAGTATCGTGTGATTGGGGGAGTCCTAACTAGCAGGTGGAATTGCCGACAACTAGATTGGGGAGATACTTGGGTTAAAATAAAAAAAAATAAATAAATAAAGCGAGACCTCCGTGCCCTCCCGGTTCCCCAGCTCACACATATGACCAGTTTTGCAATAATAACAAATTGGTTTTATTTTCCTCGAGAGTTCAAGGCTTTAGGCTGAGTTTTCTCTTTCAAGAATGAGAATAAATGGAACAGGTAAGAGAAAAATAACGAACAAAACAAAGCTGACTTAGATTTTGGGAAATTTAACTTACCTAACAAACAAACAAAAGAAAAGCAAATACGATTTCTAACCTAACATCCTAACTACAGCAAACCAGGCAACAAAACTCACCCTTTCTCCCCAGTAAGAGAGATTATATACAAGAGCTTTGTCTCTGAGTGGCCACATTAGCTCAGTGTTTACAGTATACTTTCACTGAGCTCAGTGTTTACAATATACTTCAGTGAAAGTGCTACAACATGGACACAGTTCTATAGAAGAAGCTCTTTCAAATGACTGGTCAGGGAACCGGGGATGCAACGGAAGCCTCACCAGAAGTAAAGCACCGCTTTTTCTCCTGTACATCTCCCTTTTATAAGCGGCTCCCCCTGGTGGTGGCGTTGTGCATCTCCCCACTGTTCTGCAATCAGTACTGAAGAAGACACTACACAAAAAATCATTTTGACCTATAGGGCAAAGCAGTCAGTCCACAGTACTTGTTCTCAAAATGCCTCTGGCTTATCTTGATGCTATTTTGCATACTTTCAGACGTTGACTGTTGTGATGAGGTTGAAGGTAAGGTTTCCTTCTGATGATCTTTCTATGCAGATCATGTTTGTGCACACAGTGCTGCACAGTAGAACGGTGCACCACCACTCCTGTGTCAGCCTGCAGGTCCTTCACTGTCATATGGGGGTTTTGCTTTGCATTTCTGACCAGCATACAAGCAGCAGATCTGAGAGTTATTGGTCTTCTAGATCTCACCTCAGCTTCCATAGTTCCCCTTAACTGCCATTTCTTAAAGAAGACATTTCAGATAGTGGACATTGTGAGCTAAATGTGTTTTTCATATCTTTTTTGAGCCTTCCCTGCTGTGTAAGCATGAGTCAACATCATTTTAGAGGAGTTCAAGGTTGTTTGCACAAGGTTTGAAGAGCCAGAGAATTTGTTACAAAATCTTGATCTGCCGAAACATTTTCTGACCAGGCCCAGCATCAGGGGGTCATTTAGTGTGGCAATGCACCACTAGCCAATCAGCAGCGGCTAAACCCCACATTTTATGTACTTTTATAGTGGCAGGCAGCCACACAGCAAAGTGAAAGTAGACTGTCTGTGTGCTGTCCTGTCAGCTGTTAACATAGCAGGATTTGCATGCATCACTTTGTATTGGCTGCATTTTAGGTAGACACTGTATGTTGTGGGATGATACATCGGCAGACAGTGTAAGATAATAAAAGGTAAAGTAACTGTTTATGAACATTTGCAGAAAAAAAATTAAAACAGTTTGCTACAGACGTTGCATCTACTTCTTTTCACATCAAAAAAAAATGTCTGGCCGGGGTGCTCAAACTTTTGCTTACAATTGTATCATACAAGAAAATTGCTGTAGCATAAAATGACACAAATTGTGCTAAAATACTGATAACGCAGAAGGTGTGTTGTTGATTAGCAGATTTTGGTGTCATTTTTTAAGGTTTGTGAATGTTTAAGATTAGTTTATTAACAGTTATTAATAGGGCTATAACCACTTTCACAAATCTTTAAAAAGCAGTTATAACATGTAAATAAAAAGGGCAACAGTGACCTGTTTCGTGGCAAATAGTGAGCCCACATTCATCAATTAATTTATATATTATAACTGCTTATTAAAGATTTGTGAAAGTGATTAGAACTTAATTAATAATCATTTATAAACTAATTTTAAAGCATTTCACAAAACCCTAAAAAAGGTTTAAAATCAATTTACTAATTGTTATTGATTAAGTCATAACCACTTTCACAAATCTTTAATAAGCAGTCATCACACATAAATAAAAAGGGCATCAGTGACCTGCTTGCTTGCCAAATAGTGAGCCCACATTCAGCTTTTTATTTATAACTGCTTATCAATGATTTTTTACAATCTCATTAAAAGCTGTTCATAAACTAATTATAAGCCATTAATAATCCCTTCATAAGGGTAGTCTTATTGTAAAGTGCTCTGTGTCCTGCCCGCAGGTATCACACAGGGTCTCTTGCCTTTGGGTCACTGATCTTAGCGTTTGTCCAGCTCATCCGGATCGTCCTTGAATACCTGGACCACAAACTCAAAGGTATGAGGTTTTTAGAGAACACTGAAGATCTAAACGTGGCTTTATGGCAGGTTATTGTTTTAATCACTGGAGAAAATGTGATCACCAGTGGTCACAGCTGGCCACAGAAGTCCTCTGTCTGTTGCTTGTTATGATATCAGTGTCAGCTGTGGTGTCGTTCTGTGTGTTTGTGTCCAGGAGCTCACAACGTTATTGCCCGGTTCCTGCTCTGCTGTCTGAAGTGCTGCTTCTGGTGCCTGGAGCGCTTCATTCGCTTCATGAACAGAAACGCCTACATCATGGTGAGAACCAGCCGATAATCCTGCATTAAAGCGATAGTTTCGCCGCAAATATAGTCGATTAGCCGCGACACGTTTGGTGTGTAAAGTTTGCTTCTTTAGTTTTACACTGAAGCTACGAGGCTAATGTACACTCTTAAAATGATGGTTCTTCAAGGGTTCTTTAGTACGAAGAAAATGGATATATATAGAACCATGAACAAGAAGCATTTGCATGATTAAAGGGTTCTTTGCCTGGTGACATCGTTCTTCATATTGATGGAGAATGTACTGTAAATGGCTCTATACAGAACCTTTTTGAAAAGGGTTCTATATAGCACCAAAAATTGGACTCTTTATATAACCATATAAAACATGCAAAGAACCCTTTAATCATGCAGAGGGTTCTTTGAGTGTCCATGGTTCTATATAGAACCATTTTCTTTACTAAAGAACCCTTGAAGAATCACAGTGTAGTCAGTCAGTCGAGACACGTTTGTTGTGTAAAGTTTGCTTCCTTAGTTTTACACTTGAGCTACGAGGCTAATGTACACTCTTAAAATGATGGTTCTTCAAGGGTTCTTTAGTAAAGAAAATGTTTCTATAAAGAACCATGAACACTCAAAGAACGCTTTGCATGATAAATTGGTTCTTTGCATGGTGAAATTGTTCTTTTGATTGATGGAAATTGTAGGTAGTTCCACATAGAATCTTTTTGAAAAGGGTTCTATACAGCACCCACAAGGGTGTTCTATTGTTACGACTTCAAGGCTGTAACAATAGAAGAACACTTTTTGGTGCTATATAGTACTCTTTTCAAAAAGGCTCTATATAGAACCATATAAAACATGCAAAGAACCACTACACTGAAGCTACAAGGCTAATGTACACTCTTAAAAAGATGGTTCTTCAAGGGTTCTTAGTAAAGAAAATAGCTTTATATAAAACCATTAATTCTCAAAGAACCCTTTACATGATTAAAGCGTTTTTTTTGCATGGTGAAATGGTTCTTCAGATTGATGGAGAATGTACTGTAGATAGAACCTTTTTGAAAAGGGTTCTATATAGCACCCAAAAGCGTTCTTCTATTGTTATGATGTCAAGCCTGTAACAATAGAAGAACACTTTTTGGTGCTACATAGAACACTTTTCAAAAAGGCTCTATATAGAACCTTATAAAACATGCAAAGAATCCTTTAATCTGATTACATTATTTTTCATATTGATGGAGAATGTATTGTAAATGGCTCTATATAGAACCTTTTTGAAAAGGGTTCTATAAGGCACCAAAAAGTGGTGCTATGTATAACATTTTTCAAAAGACTCTATATAGAACCATATAAAACATGCAAAGAACAGCCATGTTTATGATTTATATAGAAACATTTTCTTTACTAAAGAACCCTCAAAGAACCATCTCTTTTTAAGTGTGTAGCTAACAAGTAATAGAAGCCTATACCCCACCAATTAGCACTGTGCAAGTCTAAATCATCACACGCTTCCCTCGAACTTCTGTCTTCAGTATCTCTAATAGACTTGCTTGGTTTCTGACTCTGTATGACCCTCTGTGATCTATAAACATGGACTAAACGACGTCACAGAGCTTAAAACAGTAGGAGCACCTTAAAGGGCCCGTATCATAGAAAACTGAATTGTGCTCCCTTTTATGAGGTTGATGTACACGCTTAAAAATGATGGTTCTTCAAGGGTTCTTTAGTAAAGAAAAGGGTTCTACAACGCTGTTTCCAAAAAGGTTGGGACGCTGTTTGAGAATGTAAATAAAAACAGAATGCAACAATATGCAAATCATGTAAACCATATTTTTAAAGGAAAAGACTCCAAAGACAAATGTTGAAATTGAGAAATTTGTATTATTTTTTGAAAAATATGTGCCCATTTTGAACATGTTCCAAAAAAGTTGGGACGGGGGCCTGTTTACCACTGTGTTTCATCACCTCTTCTTTTATCAACACTCTGTAAGCGTTTGGGGACTGAGGAGACACTGCTGTAGTCTTGAAAGTAAAATGTTTTCCCGTTCTTGTTCGATACAGGATTTCTGCTGCTCAACAGTTCGGGGTCTCCTTTGTCATATTTTTTATTTCATAATGAGCCAATTTTTTCAGTGGTGACAGGTCTGGACTGCAGGCAGGTCAGTTTAGCACCTGGACTCTTTTGATACGGAGCAATGCTGTTGTAATATGTGCAGAATGTGGTTTGACAGTGTCTTGCTGAAATAATCAAGGCCTTCCCTGAAAAAGACGTTGTCTGGACGGCAGCATATGTTACCAAAACATATCGTTCAGCATTAATGGTGCTTTCACAGATGTGCATGTCACCCATGCCATGTGCATTAATGCCCCCCTATACCATCATGAATACTGGCTTTTGAACTGTGCACTGATAAGCTGAGTGGTCTTTAGCCCAGAGGACACAGTGTCCATGATTTCCATAAAGAATTTCAAATGTTGATTCATTGGACCACAGGACACTTTTCCACTTCCCCTCAGTCCATTTTAAATGAGCTCAGGCCCAGAGAAGGTGGCAGCATTTCTGGATCCTGTTTATATTTGGTTTCTTCTTTGCATTTAGAATTTTAACTTGCATTTGTGGATGCAGTGACGAACTGTTTTCACAGACAGTGGTTTTCAGAAGTGTTTCTGAGCCCATGCAGTGATTTCCCTTACAGAGTTAGTCTTTTGTTGCCCCCGTCCCAACTTTTTTGGAACATGTTGTTGGCGTCAAATTCAAAATGGGCATATGTTTTTCAAAAAACAATAAAATGTCTCAGTTTCAACATGTGATTTGTTGTCTTTGTATAATTTTCAATGAAATATAGGATTTAAATAATTTGCACATCATTGCATTTTGTTTTTATTTACATTTTGCACAGCATCCAAACTTTTTTGGAAATGGGGTTGTATATAGCGCCAAAAAGGATTATTACAAGTTTGACATTGTAACAATAGAAGAACCCTTTTCAAATTATACATACAAAATATATATACAAAAAAATATACATGTACATCAACACAGTCCATCAAACTCTTTCACAATGCAAAGAACTCTTTGAGTGTCCATGGTTCTACACAGAACCATTTTCTTTACTAAAGAACCCTTGAAGAACCATCATTTATAAGAGTGTAGTTTGTCAAGATTGTTAAAGTTTCAAAATGTTCTGTTCACTCGGTCACTGCAGTCCACATATGGAAACTCAGCTGCAAAAAACAGACTATTTTGATTTCACTGTTTTTGTGATGTCAGAAAAACCAATGCATTTACATTTCAGCCTACAGCAGTTTAGCTCCGCCCACTCACACTGACGTTATAGGGAGTGTTTCATCCTGGACTGTTTTCTGAATGAGGTGCAATAAAAGCCTTTAAAGTTTGGTCTGCAGAAGCTTCCATCACTTGTTAGCTACTTTAGCCTGGTAACTTCAGAGCAAAACTAAAGAGGCAAACTTAAGACACCAAACAGGTCTCGACTGATCGACTACATATGGGGTAAAGGGGGAGATTATTGTCTAATCACATGATGACATAACAAGTGCTCATCAAACAAACAGCAATGCACTCTTGTTTGTGTCTAGATCGCAATCTATGGGAAGAATTTCTGCACGTCAGCGCGGGAAGCGTTCTTTTTGCTGATGAGGAACGTAGTGAGGTGAGGATGGGCTAGAATTCTGCTAGTGAATGTCTGTTGTTCGGCCACAGCCTCATTCTCAGTTCCTCTCTTTCACCACAGGGTGGCAGTGTTGGACAAAGTCACAGACTTTCTGCTGTTCTTAGGGAAGCTCTTGGTCGCGGGAAGTGTGGGTGAGTCTTTTTATTGATTTCACTGCTCTTCTGGCGTTTGTAGGGTCATGGCTGTGTGCCTTAAACCTTCTAAACGGTAGTGTCACCTGAACAATGGAGCAAGTGGAACGTGTGCATCCCAATTCATTAGAAGCAGAGCAAACTTACGCTTTTGTTCCTCAACTGTTTTATTCAAATATTTTTGCATCATTTTATAAACTATCCTTAAAACAAAAGCGTCACTTGAGAAGGACTTATGTTTTTCAAATCACAGAATAATTACTTATTGTCCCAGGATGTTAAGGATTTTGACTGATTCTGTTGAAATACTGTCTAAATTTTCTCCAAACTTTGTTAAAATTCTAATTTATTAAAATTTAAAATTTACAAGTCATTATTAATGATAATTCATTATTATTTATACATACACATATTCATATGCAAATGTTTGCACACCCCTAATCACATGACATTTTTGTTGTCTTTCTGAGTAAAAATATGTTAAAGGGGAACTCCACCAATTTTCAGAAATTCTACAGAGAGCACACTGAATGGCATTTTTTGGCAATTTTAGTGCACAATTTCTACTTGTTTGTTGGGTTCAACATAAAAAACTTTTGTAGCCATATTATATGTTTGTTTTTTTTATCCCCAATGTATTAAATTCAGCAAATAAACAGTAGTTGTGTATTAATATGTGCAGATGTATATTCTCTGTAGAGGGAGGATGTGTTAACTTATTTAATCAACAAAAATCGTCATATGACCGGGTACCCAAACTTTTACATACAACTGCATGTTTGAAATTTCACTGCTAAGATTTCATTATTGCTTCATTGCACTTGTATTTGAGCTGCTACTGCTTTACTTCACACTGCACTACCCACATCCACCACAAGGGTGCCAGTAAAGCGACACAATGCTGTGTCTTCTGTAGTTGAGCAGTAAATCAACGGTGTTTTGCAGGTGTCGTTGCCTTCTTTTTCTTCACACACAAGATACCCATCATTCAGGAGGAAGTTCCGGTCTTGAATAATTACTGGGTGCCTCTGTTGGTAAGGAAACCGTTTTCATGGTTTTCTTTCTTATTCCCACTTGGTTCCGTCACTTTCGGTTGACCGTGCTGCTTCTCTCTTTGACAGACAGTTGTATTCGGGTCCTACTTGATTGCACACGGCTTCTTCAGCGTCTATGCAATGTGTGTGGACACCCTGTTCCTTTGCTTCTGTAAGTACGTTCTCACTGTCGCTGTACGTTAATGATTTGACTCAGACTGAGTAGTATTCTTCTGTAAGCACTCCAAGCACAAAACGAAAGAGATACAACGTACATTCCCTGGCCACTTTATTAGAAACCCCAACCTTGTAGCTCCACCTTGCCGGTCCACCACCCAAATAATGTCAGCAGTGGTCCTATGGTGGTCTCATCCCACTGATGGACAGGTTAGAGAGGTGCTGATGGATGCTGCAGCAGCAGACGGGCTACAAACCTACAAAGTGCACCTATACGGTAGGTGTTTCTGATAAAATGGCCAACAAGAGTAGGTACAAAGTAGGTGAACATAATAAACTGACAAGAAAAGTCATAGATCACCCTTCATTTATTTCCTTTCCAGTCAAAACATTTCTGAGTCGGAAAACACACTTAACAGAAACTTACACAGAAGCTTTAACAACTAACTATCATTTCTTCAGTGTTTAGTGAGTCACTCTACCTTTAATACAGCTTCCATTCTTTTTAGTAGAGTCGTTTTCAAAGAAATCTGCAGACACACCTCCAAAGTTCAGTCTTAGAAGTTGGTTTTGAAGTAATCAAACACATTCAGTGGTGTTGAGGTCTGGACTCTGGGGTGGTCAGTCCATTGTTCAGCTTCTTTGTTTGATGTGTCCGTCTCCTTTTCTCAGTGAGGTTCTTCTTGAACAGCTACACATCCTTTCAGACCCACAGCGCTGAGTTGTCTTCTCACAGTGGAAGGATGGACAGAAACACCTGTGGATGTTTCAGATCTGAAGCAGCTTGATTTTCTCCTCTCTCTCAGAGATGAAAGCTTTAAGTGCTGTTTATCTGATGGGGGCAGTTTAGGTGTCTACCAGGTCTTCCAGGTGGTTGTCAGGAGCCCCATTTTCTCTGTTTCTTTAGTTTTTAATCAGTTTTCGAACTCAGTAATCTCCTCTGAAATATCCCCTTTAGCCATTTCAGATGAACATGAGAGAGAAACGTGTGAGGCAGCTGAGGTGAGTTTGGGTAGGTGCTTTGTTAGTGAATGTTAGCGTCTCTTTGAAGGGGAGCACGATGTCAGGGGAGTCTTTTGTTGAGAGGTGTAGAATTTTCAAACCCTTCTTTCTTTAGAAGCAGGACCAGGAGGCCAGCCTTGCCTCTGTAGCACTGATCTTTATTTCTTCGTGGTGCGCACGATTCAGAGATGGCAAGCTGACCTGCTCGACATAGAAAATGGCCATGTTTATATAGGCTGGCTTAGGCACATTGTTGCCTGGACCTTTGCCAAATTAGGTACGGAAGCAACTGCTGTTCTTAACATACAGAGATGGACAGCCAGGGATAACTGTTCACAATGTCCTCCCAGGTACAGCTCACATAAAACATACACAGATCACATATATATCATAACACATAATACTGAACATAAAATTACACATAAAACATATAATACAGCAGATCCCTCACTGGACACAGTAACTCAGTTTTAAGATTGGATAGATGGAGGAATTAAAGTGGCAGCAGGTGCACAAAAGTAAGTACTGATAGATCTGACATACTTAGTGTTGGGCTTTGTGTAATTTTCTGTAATTATGTGTTTCCTGTTTTTTTAACTCTGAAAACTGAACAATTTGTACTTAAAGCTGCACTATGTAAATTTGCTGAAAGAAATGTCATTACTGAGTGAGGAGAATAAGAACAGGCTAAAATATGGTGAGTGTGCGCTGCTGTGAGTCGCCCTGTAAAGCCTGAAATAATCATTTAAAAGTCAGAGGCGAGGAGTTTTTCACACCACGTCGTACGTCTTTATGTATTAACGTCACACAAAGGCTCAAAAAGAAGGTCCAGCTCGATGTTTAGGTCTCAAATGGTCTCAAAATCAACATCATACTGATGAAGATGTGATGACAATAGTAGATAATTCACTCACATCCTCGGAAGACGTGTCCCTCACCAAGTTTAGACTGAGTTTGAGTTCTCTTTCAACTCGCTCCCAATCATCAGATTCATGCTCGGGGAAGGGGACCGAAGCACAACCCACGCTATAAAATGTTCTGCTGCATATTGTGTGCAATTACACATTTCCACCAGAGAGGTCTCCAAATCCCCAAATTTTACATAGTGCAGCTTTAATGGCTGTTTTGACTGGAAATTAAATTAAATGAGAGGCTGTTCTTTTGACTTTTGTACTGTACTCTACATAGAGTGCTGGATTTTGCATCAGACTGTTGTTCCCTAGCAGCCCAAAGCATCTTGCACTTCTTTCCACAGCTTAATACTGACATATCTGATCTGTGACTGACATTAATCCAACCTCGCCAAAGCTTTTGCATTGACTTTCACATTCACTTGTCATTTCACTAACTTCACTCTGCTTGTCTCTGCTCCGCTGCACGCTGGATCCAGGTGAGGATCTGGAGAGAAACGACGGCACTCAGGCGAAGCCATTCCTCATGTCCCCCGGCCTGCACAGAATCCTGGGAGGAGTCGAGCAGAGCCCCAAAAAGTCGAGAGTGTAGCCGCCTGACCCCAAAAAAAAGACTAAAAACTCACCACTGATGGAATAGCTTTACTCATCGTTGATACTTAGCATGCTTTAACTTATCTCGTGGCTGTTACGGACTACGGCCTCTCCAGACTGTACTGTACCAAGACTCAAATGCACTAAAACTGTGAGAAACAGGAGATTTCTGCTTCCGTCAGACAAAAGACTGAAGGTGCTATGCACTGTAAACCCCACACCAGGCAGGACTTTGGCCTTTCTGACTCTGACTCCGCCCCACTTTCTAACTCTCTGCCTCTTTCTGCTGCTGACTGCTGCTGCCTTATCCTAACGCTTCTGGAGCAGTGACATCACCGCAGGTCGTTCACGGGAACTGCGGCGGCAAAGGCAACCGGAGATCTCCAGTGGCGAGATTTTCAATCAGAGGTAGAAATGTTTGATGGAGGAAAATGGACCAGTGTAAAGTGTCACGAATGATCTGTTGTGATTATTTAAACGCCAACCTGATGTGCGCAGTATTCGTTTATGGTAATATAGTGTCTCATGCAGTGATGGAGCAAAGCTGGTCTGTAGACTACAGCAACAAAAACACTCAGATAACAGTGATAAAGAAGCACTGCAGCATTTTTCAAACTAATCTCTATCTGCTCATACGGTCGATTTCCACAGACAGTGACTTCAGTCTGATTTTCTGTACTTAGAATAGAACAGAAAACACATTGGCTTAATATTTAATAATAGAAGTCAATGGGCAGTTGCTCAATTCTGCGAATAAAACATTTGAAATAACATGAATTGAAAACAGCTCTGAAAATGCAGGTATTAACATGAGACAGACTGAGAGAATGTCTCATCAAAGCTGTTCTTATGATGGCTTATGCAATGTTCAGATACTGGGAAAACACAGTTCTGGTAACAAATTATCGCAATTTCTTCACTCTGGACAACTAGTCCATCTCTGAAAGAACAATTATACAAATTAAAGCTCACTTTAAAAACATCTGACTGAATAATTCATGAATGTTCTACAAAAATATATATCACTGTTGTCAGAACAAAACTCTCAATCTCCAAAATGGTAACTTTACAGGAGAAGGAAAAAACCTACTTGACTTTTAATGTAAGTCAATGGAACCAGACTTTTTTTCCAAGTAATTTTGGGTCATTTATTTTGGTCTATTCATCATGAAATTTACATACAATGTAAAGAACAACATGCATTTTCAAATCATGTCAAAAACTGAAAAATGACAAAAATACAGATTTGAGGTTCTGTTCCGACAGCAGCGATATTTTACATAAACCTTTAAGGACAGTATTCAGTAACTGCCCATTGGGTTCCATTATATAAGTGAGCTTTGAGTCAGTTGGTTGTCTGTTCTTTTCTAAGCACAGGAAAATGCATCAAATTCGCTGTGACTGCACAATACAGATACGACAGATAGAGATTAGGTTTAAAAATGCTGGAGAGTTCCTTTAAAGCACTGCTACCAGTGGGTTACATGGTGGTGTTTTCAGGTAGAATGGAACAAGAGGTGCCCAATTCCAGGAAAAATTCCCATTACACAAATGTCAGGTATCAGGACGTCATCATCAAGCATGTAAACAATATTTACAACAATATTACACTGTGATTTGCAACATGGATGTGAAAGGAAAGGTTTGACGAGGAAACAAATTTACACAACAATCTACTTTTCCCAAATGTGGTCATTCGGTCAAGACATGTTTGGTGTCCAAGTTTTCCTTCTTTAGTTTTAGTGCTGGAGCTACGAGGCTAATGCGGCTAATAAACACTAGAAATCAATAGTCACCCAAACTATTTCCCGCAAATGCAGCCTAAAAGCTTCTCTTGGTTGTAAACAAACAGCAGTTGGCTAAAGTGGCTGCTTGTGTCGTTCAGCTCCACAGTACGAAGCACTGCTGGTGACATCCTGTATAAATAAAAATAATATGTGGCCACAGCTTATTAATGTGTGGGGAATGAGATCCTAATGCGAGGCCACAACTTAGTAAGGAGTGGGAATGAGATAACTGAATCGTGGCCATGACTTAGTAACGCATGGGAACGAGATTCTAATGCGTGGCCATGACTTAGTAAGGCGTGGGAACGAGATAATTGAGTCGTGCTCATGACTTAGTCAGGCATGGGAACGAGATCCTAATGCGTGGCCATGACTTAGTAAGGTGTGGGAACAAGATAATTGAGTCGTGCTCATGACTTAGTCAGGCATGGGAATGAGATCCTAATGTGTGGCCATGACTTAGCAAGGTGTGGGAACGGGATAATTGAGTCATGGCCATGACTTGGTAAGGCATGGGAACGGGATCCTAATGCGTGGCCATGACTTAGTAAGGTGTGGGAATGAGATAATTGAGTAATGGCCATGACTTAGTAAGGCATGGGAACGGGATCCTAATGCATGTCCATGACTTAGTAAGGCGTGGGAATGAGATAACTGAATCGTGGTCATGACTTAGTAAGGCATGGGAACAAGATCCTAATGCGTGGCCATGACTTAGCAAGATGTGGGAACGAGATCATGCCTTATTAAGCTGTGGCCAAGCTTAATAATCTCATTCCCACACCTTACTAAGTTGTGGCCACACATTAGGATTTTGTTCCCATGCCTTACTAAGTTGTGGCCATGACTTAATTTTCTTGTTCCCATGCCTTACTAAGTCATGGCCATGCATTATTTTTATTTATACGGGGCATCACCAGCAGGGCTCCGTACCCCAGTGAGGTTTTGTTCGTTTTATAGCTCACAGTAAGTCGTACTGTCTCCTAAAACACAATCAGCAAGTCTGAGTGACCTTAATGACGAGCTGGACGTGGTTTCAGCAGGTTGAGAGTCAGCATTACAGAAAAGATTTTGGGTGACTATTGACTTCTAGTGTTTGTTAGCAACAACCTTAGCCTTATAGCTCCAGCGCTAAAGTAAAGAAGCAGCATTTGGACACCAAGCATGTCTTAGCTCAGGGATGTCCACTAAGGGACAGTGTGGTTGCAGGTTTTCATTGCAGCAAAGCAGGAGCTCACCTGGTCAGTTGTTTGAAGACTGAAACCAACTGATTTAACCAGTATAATCAGATGAGCACCAGCATTTTTGGAATGAAAACCTGCAGCCACACCAGCCCCTTGTGGATAAGACTGGACACCCCTGTCTTAGCTGACTGACCACATGTGCAAAACGTGAATCAGACTTTTTGCTGGGAAATACTCTGTATGTCCAAAAGTTTATAGACACCTGCTCATCCAGAGTTCCTTCTGAAGTCACTGGGATTAATATAGAGTTTGTCCACTTTTGCTGCAATAACAGTTTCTACTGTTCTGGGAAGGCTTTACACTAGATGTTGGAACATTGCTGTGAGGATTTGATTGAGTGTTAGTGAGGTCAGGTACTGATGTTGGATGGTCAGTTCTGGATCACTCCAGCTCATCCCAAAGGTTCTGGATGGAGCTCCATCACTCCAGAGGAACACAGTTCCTCTGCTCCACAGCCCAACACTGGGGGACTTTATACCCCTCTAGCCCACGCTTGGCATTGGGCATGGTGACCTTAGGCTCATGTACAACTTCTCCAGAGTGTCCCATTCTATTGGCAGTGCTTTATGGAGATTATACACTGCAGAAAATGAAGTGAAAACATCTTAAAAGCAGACAATATATCTGATATATCTCATTATGAGATTGTATAGGCAAATTATAAGATTATTTAGCCTTATTCTAGACATTTTTTACTTGTTTTAAGTCATTTCATTTAGTAAAAGTGTCTTATTCCATTGGCAGTTCGCTTTGCTTAGTTTGAGAAATAATGCAGATAATTTTGCTTATTTAAAGAAATCGTGCTTGAAACCAGTAAAATGATCTGCCAATGGAAAAAGACAGTTTCCTAAGACAAATTACTTGAAACAAGTAAAAATTGTCTAGAAATAAGTTAAATAGTCTTATAATATTAAAAAGATAGTAAAAGATCTATAGTAGTTCTGAAGGATTTTAAGTCTTGGTTGCTACAATGGAAAGTTAAAGCGTATCAGTCTGGACTTTATAACCCAAAAGATGACCAAATTAGTTCCATACTTCAAAAGTCATCAATCCAGAGAGAGTCCCACTATGCGCATACTATAAATGAAGTGTTTACAGTAGAATTTTAAAGTCAGTCTAGCATATCATCACTGTTGTGACAAAACCTTGTATCTTTAAAATGGTCATTTTACAGGAGGGGAAAAATGTTTGAGTAGAGATTAATAGAACAAGATCTTTTCCAGGTTATTTTGGATCATTTCTGTTGCTCCAATTGTCATGAAATTTTAATATACTGTAAAGGGCAGCAGGTATTTTCAAATTCTGGGAAAATATTTCACTGGTGTTGCTAGTTTTGGTGCGCACTGTGCAGCTGTATTACACACAAAAATACAAATACTAAATTAGGACTTGGAGTTTCCAGAGTTCCTGTATCAAATCCCTTGAATGAGGATTATCACAAAAAAGGGAAAAAACAATGAGGACAAAAATTGTATTAATTCATATTTTTAGGCCTTTTTGGTGAAAAAAAGTGAGATGATGTCAAGTCACCTGCCTTCGGTACTTTACACCTGATTTTTTAGTTAATTTTGCACAGCTCAGATCAGTTGAGAGAGAAATGCATAAACTGTGTTATTTGTCTTCCAAATCAGACCAAAGTGACTTTTTAATGACCAATTGGCACCAATGGCATTTTACATGTGTCTGAATTAGATCCCAATGAAAAAACATATGCACCTGATAGCTTTTTGCAGGTTGGCTCTCTTTTACAGCTGTAAACATTGTTTTATCTAAGAGATTAGTACGGTACATTGTAGACAGAGTCATGTATATAAGTGACACATATATGGTTTTTGTTTAGGGAGGCTTATTGAGCATTATGGGTTCTATATATTAAGGGTACTGTATGTATTTCATGGTTTAAAGGTAAACTGCAGTGTTTTTCAGCCTAATCTCTATCTGCTGCGTCTGGACCGTACAGTCAGTTACCACAACTTCACTCAAAGCACACTTAAAGGGGAACAAAATTACTTAATCATTCGGTGGTTTAGATGTAAACAAAATCATTCAGAGTGGTTCGGTGTGAAATGCGCCTTTCTTGAAATTTAGTCAGAATTGTTCACCATTATAGTACAAGGAACCAGACATCCCAAGCATTTAATGGCTCTAAAAGCTACATCCCATTAAGTTTGTACACGAAATGGGTCTGAATGCATTGCTTGATACCTGAGACATGGATTTCAGGATTTCTGGTAATGGCAACTGAAAAAGAATGCACTGTACTCTATTTTCTCCATTCATTTTTGCATCCTGATACAGTGCAGTTCACCAGCACTCTGAACAATCACCCAGAATGGTGCCACTGTGGTCTATCGTAGCTCCTCTGATGAATAACGTTACTCACTCAAAAGGCGTGCAGGGCAGAGAGGTACTTGCAGGGCGTTGTAAGGAAAAAAATAGTTTTAGCACTATTTTACGATTATCAGTGCAACATATAAAACCCATTAAAAGACACATTTAAGCTCACTGGTCATTTTTGATAGCAAATGGTGATATTTGTGTTGTTGACATAATGACGTCTGGTTCCTAGTACTACAATGGTGAACCATTTTGACTCGGTAAACTTCTCTAGAAAGGCACATTTCACACCAAACCACTCTGAATGATTTTATTTACATCTAGACCGTTGAAGGATTCCGTAATTTTTCAAAATCAGTGGAGTTCCCCTATAAAATAGAAGCCAGTACAGGTCAGCGCCAGCCCACCAACTTCTATTATAAGTGTGCTTTGAGTGAAGCTGTATTTTACAAGGTGAGTGAAGCTGTATTTTACAAGGATTCAGTAATTTTGCCAAATCAGTGGAGTTCCCCTTTAAAATAGAAGCCAGTACAGGTCAGCGCCAGCCTACTGACCTCTATTATAAGTGCTTTGAGTGAAGCTGTTTGTTGTTTTACTAAATACAGGAGAAGCACTGATATTATTGTTTGTGGTAATCGACTGTATGTATGCTTCAGATTGCACAGACAGAGATTAGGCTGGAAAAACACTGCAGTTTACCTTTAAAGTAGTGTATTCCTGAAGTTTACTGCTACGAAGGGCTTTCAGATATTTTTCCACCCCCGTTTTGTTAAACGTCCCAGAGTTTTCCCAAAACTGCGTACACTGTAGAAGCCACACTTCAGGACTGGAAGGCTGTCCAGCATGATACGTCAGTCCAGCAGAATTATCCCCATCACAACGTCTCACTTTTCCTCCGTCTCAGAAAGTGGAGAGCTGGTGGTACGCATAGCTTTTTCCTCAGAGCTTGAGAAATTCTGGCCGATGCTGAGAATCATTTGGAACTAGGATGGGAAAATATGTTGCACGCACAGAAACACTTAGGAAATCATTTCTTCTACAAGGATGTCAAAGCCATTTTGGTTCATTTGTACAGGGGGGTGTAGGTTTTAAGTGCTACAGTTTTTAAATGTTGGATAAATCCTTTTTTGTATGTTTTGGGGACGGGTGTTTAATGTATTTGTACCTTTTGTACTGAAAAAAGGAAATAAAAATGTGATTTTTGATTTTTGAATGAAACTAATGTCCAAACATTCTCTGAAATTACATTACTCATAACCTGTATTTTACAAGTATAAATATAATGTCTAACATATATGGCATTATTAAGCTCCTTTACAGCTACAGAGCTACAGCAACACATGCAATTATTTTTTAAATATTTTTTTGGAAAAGTGAAAAGCATGTGTGTGTATGTATTTATATAGCGCTGCTGTCTGAAGAAAACCTTGTATCTCCAAAATGGTAACTTTACAGGAGAAGGAAAAGACATACTTTACTTTTAATGTAAGTCAATGGAACCAGATTTTCTTCCAAGTCATTTTGGGTCGTTTCTTTTGGCCCATTCATCATGAAATTTACACACAATGTAAAGAGCAACAGGCATTTTCAAATTATGTCAAAAACTGAAAAACGTCATATATATATATATATATATATATATATATGACAAGTGAAAACATCTTAAATCCACTTTCTCTGTTATAAGAATACTGCCAGATAATTTTGCTTGTTTCAAACATTATTTAACGAAGCAAAATTATCTGCATGACTTCTCAAAACAAGTAAAAACTTTTTCCAGGTAAAACTCAAAGGGCCCAAATCTGAGATTTTTTTCAGATTTTATTTTTTCCCTAAATAATGCTTTTGTGGTTTTATGGACCAAAAATAGTCATAATTTATTTAAATTATTTTTTTTTTTTTACCTCTCTGGCAGTTTTTGTTAATGTGCCTTGAAGACTGATGCATGTTAATGAGGTCTGTCCTGTACAGAAACCCTCCTAATGACCTCAGTGTGAGTGGGCAGGGCTAAACTGCTGTAGGCTGAATAGGTGGATATACTGTATCTAAAGAAGTTGGTCTTTGTGACATCACAAAAATAATGAATTAAAAACTGGCTGTTGATGTTCAGACATAGAGCTAGTGAAACAGTGGTGATCTGTGATATGGGCCCTTTAAAACAAGTAAAAAAAGAGAAGTAAATTGAATGTTTTTTTTATATTCTAACAGTAATTTCAGTGAAACTGACTAGTTTAAGTAGATTTAACAGTTTTTGGCAGCGTTTGCTTTTGACTTTCAGGTTGGTAAATGCTGAAAGGAGCAATACAGTGTATTCTTCTATTTTGTGGTTCTGCAAAAGAGAATGTGCACAAACCAATATGTAAACTGACCAGTATGAGACAACATACAGCAACTTCACATTTTGATGCCTATTAAAATTGGAATTGAAAATTTATCAAATTGCAAAACACTATCAAACTTGGTATTTTGCAAACATAATTGACATATTTAGATAATAACAGTTCACACAACTGAAACTTAAAGGCAACAAGAATAGTGAGCTGCAGTGTTTCTAATGGAAACTGCTCAGCCAGTTCACAGACTTTTTAGAAGCGGCTCCATTAACAGATTTAAAGCATTTAAAAAAAGGACCTAAACTGCCACTTGTTTCTGGTTTCTGTAGCTTTGGACCTGGAGAAGAATGACGGCTCAGCGGCTCGGCCGTTTTACACAAGCAGCTCACTGAGGAGGATCCTGAGGAAACGCCGCAGGCCGAGGGGCAAATAAACCAAACCATTCACACCAGACACTAGAGGGCGCCAGCAGTTAAAAAAAAAGCACCCAGCAAATCAACAAACCTGCCAGCAGCAGCACTTTCAGGACATGTATCTGACTTTACCATCTAATATCCTACTGTAAACCTCAAAACACTTCATCTGAGCACTGCATTCACATGAAATGGAAAGAACACCAAAAGCTGATGCTGTCCTGCAGGGGAATTCCACCATACACCGATCAGGCATAACATTATGCCCTTGTTTCTACGCTCATTGTCCATTTAACCAGCTCCACTTACTATATAGGTGCACTTTGTAGTTCTACAATTACAGACTGTAGTCCATCTGTTTCTCTGTATACTTTGTTGGGTGGTGGATCATTCTCAGCACTGCAGTAACACTGACGTGGTGGTGGTGTGTTAATGTGTGTTGCGCTGGTCTGAGTGGATCAGACACAGCAGTGCTGCTGGAGTTTTTGAACACCTCAGTGTCACTGCTGGACTGAGAATAGTCCACAAACCAAAAATATCAAGACAACAGTGTCCTGTGGGCAGCGTCCGGTGACCACTGATGAAGGACTAGAGGAAGACCAACACAAACTGTGCAGCAGCAGATGAGCTATCGTCTCTGACTTTACATCTACAAGGTGGACTGACAAGGTAGGAGTGTCTAATAGAGTGGACAGTGAGTGGTCAGTGTTTAAAAACTCCAGCAGCACTGCTGTGTCTGATCCACTCAGACCAGCGCAACACACACTAACACACCACCACCACGTCAGTGTTACTGCAGTGCTGAGAATGATCCACCACCCAAATAGTACCTGCTCTGTGAGGGTCCATGGGGGTCCTGACCACTGAAGAACAGGGTAAAAGGGGGCTAACAAAGTATGCAGAGAAACAGATGGACTACAGTCTGTAACTGTAGAACTACAAAGTGCACCTATATAGTAAGTGGAGCTGATAAAATGGACAATGAGCGTAGAAACAAGGAGGTGGTCATAATGTTATGCCTCTGCACAATTAAGTTGCTGAGATGTAAACAGAATCATTCAGGGTGGTTTGATGTTAAATTCTCCCCTCAAGACAAACTTAAGTCACTGTGGTGGTGATCGGAACCAGACAACATCTAATGACTTTTAAAGCTCCCTCACAAAGTTATTACACAAAATAGTTATAATCGTTGAGATGGAATTCATGACTATTTTACCATCAACATTCCACATAAAAGCTCTGAAGTCATCTGTAGGTTTGCTGGTGGTTTTGGATAGTAAATAGTCTATATTTGTGTTGTAGTCATGGCGACCCCTGGTTCCTATCACCACCACTGTAAAGAAATCTGAGTCTCTACTATTAACTATCCTCATCCAATATCCTAACTACTCCTCATCAAACCACTCTGAATCACTGTTTACATCTCGGTGACTATTCTGCAGAAACTTTGAAAAATAGCGGGAAAAACAATTCCCCTTTAATTTGACTGCATTCAACACCCTCTTTTGTCTGCTATCAGTTTTAAAGTTAACAATTTCCAGTCAAAACTCATCACTGCTAACTTGTAATTGGCACCCGCAAATAACTTAACAGCTCTTGTAATAAGTTACAGCTAAGTGAGCATCAATACAGCATGTTAACCTGCTGCTACAAGAGCGAACATGAACTCCAACAGACTGACACTCCTCTCACACTAGACCATTTGTGTTCAGCCCTCAATAGCAATTTAATAAACAATCTTTCTATTACGCAAAGACATTTGTGAACACGTATCCAGCGTTTAAACTAGTTTATCAAACCCAGCATGAATTTAAATGAATCTCCCACCAGACACAGCCAAAAAAGGTTCACTTGCACAATGAAATGGAGCAGTTACTCAACACAGCCCTGTAGGCATCAGCAATTATGTTTTTATTGGCTTTTCTTCAGCTTCCAAGTGTTGAGATCCATCCACAAAACAAAAATGAAGCTGTGCACTGACAAAACCCAGGAAAAAAAAACAAAAAACAAAAAAAAACAAAAAAAAACTTCCATCATAAATTTATTTTAAAACAAAGTGCTCAGTCACATACAACAAATAAATTAAATGTGATGTATTCAACTATTATATAGATATTATATATATATTAAACAAAAAAAAACTTCAGCCTTTTCACAATTACATCAAAATCTTTTTCTTGGACCATTGCGAGATAGACATCCTTCAGTATGTGCCCATGAAAAGACAGAATATTATGGGTCTTGGTGCAAGACTCAGTCAATAGCAGATGAAAACTTCCGTCACGCTTTCCTCTGTACTCTAACCTGATTGGTAGAGTGGCTGCAGTGGGTGGGGTTTGTGTCTCAGGCATGGCTGATTGGCAACTGTGTCATTGAATGGGGCAGGAGAGGCTGGAACACCAGCGATGTCGGAGAATGAACTGCAAAACAAAAAGCATGGAGATTAAAGAGAGACAGAAATTGTTTTTAATATACTTAAGATCTTAAGACTTTAAAGCTTCATTAATGATCCAGTTCTAGTTCAAAAACCACAGGACACAAAACAGTACAGCAAGACTTACAGTGCCTGACAGATTTAAAATGTATGTTGGACACGTACTGTAAGCAGCAAAAAATTCAGATAAACAAAACTAAGTTGTTAGATATTTAAAAATAGGCAAAAAATAAAAATAAAATTTTAAAAAACTGTCGTGCTTTGCAAATGCACACATCAATGCCGCCTTTCATCAAGTCTGAAACGAACGAACAGTGATGCTGAATTCAATCTCCCGCTTTGTACAGCTGTAATTTAATTGACCAATCAGAGTTCCGCTGTCACGGCTGCAGACCAAATGTGAATCACGATAGCAGCAGAATGAAGGTTTATACAACATAAGAACTATAAAAATGTGAAAAATTTAAATCTGAAAGTACCTTAGTAATACAGTGACTGTCTACAGACGTTTTATCTAGGTGTATCGTGGCCTGTTGATATCCAGCCTTTTCTGTAGAATGTGTGTACTCAGAGCGTGCACCTTCTCATTGTTGTGATAAACAATATATCACTGCTGTCAGGACAAAACCTTGCATCTCTATTTTTGTCGTTTTTCATTTTTTGACCTAGTTTGAAAAAGGCAGTAGCCCTTTAGGTTGTGCCAAAATTTTGCTGTGAACGGACCAACAGAAATGGCCCAAAATTACTTGGAAAAATATATTTCTCCATTTACTAACATTAAAAGTTAAGAGCGTTTTTCCCTTTTCTTGTAGTTACCTTTTTGGAGATACAAGGTTTTGTGCCGACAGCAGCTATATATCGCTGTCGTCGGAACGAAACCTTATATCTCAAATGATAACTTTACAAGAAAAGAAAAAACACTTTACTTTTAATGCAAGTCAATGGAACCAGACTCCCACCCCCCCACCTCCCCCCCAAGTCATTTTGGGCTGTTTCTTTTAGTTCATTTTTCATGAAATTTACATACAATGTAAAGGACAACAGGCCTTTTCAAATGATGTCAAAAACTGAAATGACAAAAATGGAGATACAAGGTTTTTTCCCCCCCAACAGCAGCGAGATATAGACTTCACCGTAGACCATCATCCAAATAGATGGACCCTAACTTTAGTAGCAGAACACTACAAGATCAAATACAGCCGTATGCAAGTTTGGGCACCACATGTCAAATTACATGTTTTGTTGATTAAGTGCAAACGAGCCAACAGCATCTACAGAGAAGGGCAGTTGGCCTGTGCAGAAGTTGTGGCATATTTTCTGTGTTAAATAGAAACCGCGCACTAGCAGAAGATTAATAATAGATAGAAGTAGAAGCAGAAAATGTCATACAAGCCATGTTAGTACATTCATATGCACAATTTGCATATGAATGCATGGTAAGGGCACAAACCAAAACCCAAACCAAACATGACCGAGCAAGGTGGTGTTTAACAAAGCATGATCTTTGTAAAGATTGCTAACTTGAGCCCAAAATGAAGGTGGTCCAATAAGGAATGTCTTATACTTTCCTTTCTACTGGACAGGCTTCATTTTTTGTTCAAGTTATCCAGCTAACTTGAACAATCGCGCTTTGTCAGTTGTAGCCCTCCAAGAGCAAACCTTACCATCCATGTAAGAGTGCAGAGTTGTGAGCATTGGAGCGTCCACTGGGGCGAATGCTGTGTACTGCAGCTCCTCCATCAGAGGAGGGGAGAGCCTGCTAGGCTGCAGAGATGAGACCGGAGCAGTGGACGAGTGGTTGGGACTCACATGTTTCTTATGACGGGCCCGGCAGTTCTGGAACCAAACCTGGAGACCAGAAGCACAAAACAAGATCAATTTATTTTATTTTACAATGGTTCAACAACAACAGTTACAGCAAACCATCAGAAGAAATAAACAGATTTAGGGTTAAAAGGTTAGAAAAGATGAAAGCATACAGGTGCAAACCAGACTCACCTGCTTTACAGTGACTTATGGATTTTCATCTAATTATATTATACATTTAAACTCTGCTTATATATCCATACTGTTTACTGTAGAACTTCTGTTACTCATATGTTTATTATTGTCTGTATGACTTTACAAGTTAAAACAGAACTGTACCACTACAGGTGCTCATTACATATCACCACTGTCAAAACAAAACCTTGAGTCTCCAAAATGTGACTCAAAAAATTTTTATTAAAATTAAAAATGCCACCACACACCTTTTTAGCTTTTAATGGACGGTAAAGTAAATGTTTTATTCCAAGCAAATTCAAACCATTTCTATTAGTCTGTTTATTATTAACTCCACAATGTAAAGTGCATCTGGTATTTTTGGAATATATTAAAAAAATAACACTGACAATTAAGATGAAGTTTTGTCTTGATAAGACACACACATCTATCCTGAAACAGCACTCACTCACAATGTGATGTGCGCTGTGTAGTTTTTCCTGAGGGATCAGTAAAGTGATTTCAGCATCATAAGCCTTATTGGACCAGGATTAGTTTTCCATGGGGAGGTGGGTAATGCCAGTTTACCACAGGATGTCCGTGACCAATTTGCATGGCATAAGGAATCTCAGTATAAATGACACATGGGAGTGGCAACTCTATCTACGCACCTCTTTTACTCCAGCAGAGTATAAAACATTAAAACGTTTAATTTAGCTGTCATTTCATTTGCCCAAACAATCTGTATTGCTGTCTTAAGCGACTCACTGTGTCATCAGCATCACTCATTAGCTTGGGAATTTACAGCTAACAGTCAAAATCACCACATAAAATCAAGTGCCTGTCTTTTTTTACATGTTCCAAGTTGTACGCTTGAGCGAGGACCCTAACGTTACACAGAGAACACAAGTAAAAGCTTCTGAGTGCCTCTCCTTTCCCACAGCTTGTTTTATAGAAGATATAAGGCAGCGGAATCGTGACTTATGCAGGAGCACACAGTCGTTAAAATTAACTGACGGCACACTGACAGGTATGAAAATCACTAAGAAATGCTGGTAAAAACACTCCGCACCTCCCCATGTAACATCAGTCCTATACAAACAGGACTACAGACTAAAGAAATAGCTAACTTAGTGTAGTGTGTGTGTGTGTATATATATATATATATATATATATATATATATATATATATATATATATATATATATATATATATATATATACACACATATATATATATATACACACACACACACACACACACACACACACATACATACACACCTCAAATAAGCATGCATTTTCAACATAAGTTACATAAAGTGAATCCAAACTGAAGAATGACAGTTTCACACAAAATACAGCAAAGCCAACCACTGAGATTGCAATTGCATGTCACTGAAATAACCCCAATAGCTTTAGTTAATGGAAAGTAAATCACAGATTAAGATCTTCCAAAATTTAGTTCATGAATTTAAAACCCCACACAGATTGCGCCTCACCTGAATAACTCTGCGGCTGAGGCCGGTCCTCTCGGCCAGTTTCTGCAGTGTCTGAGCATCCGGATTGTTGTCCTGAGCAAACTGAGCCTGCATTACCTACAAAACCAACGTACATGTTACAGATTCAGCTCATAGTCGGACAGAAATAAGCATTCATGCATTAGAAAGCTCAAATATTCCATGCGCAACTGTAGACATCCAATCCATCCTGTTTGAGGGGAGGCAGCTAATCCGAAACTATTTCAAAAGATGACAATCTCTGAACTAAGGGTCAACTACCTGAAAAATCTGTAGGTGCAGCAATGTTTTTGCATTTGCAAGATAAAAGGCAGCATTTCAGTTAGAAACTGCTTTTACAGAAGGACGCTTGTATCATTTATTAACTATAAAGGTCTTAAAATTTGAAAATAATAATAATAATAATAATAATAATAATCTGCAGTTCTTCAGCTGTACATACTCATACAGCTGAAGGTCTCAGATTTGTGTTTACCACAGGTTTATAATGTAACTACTTAAAACATCTATTAAATAAAAAAACCTTTCCTTCCACATCCTATTTTACATGCAACTGTACATAATTATTCATGTATCTATTAAAACTATGCAAACAGCTCATGCTACATTTATCTTGGTCTTAGTCTGTTGCAGAGTTGGTTTTTTTGGTTTTATGCGACAGCAACACCAAGCAAAAACAATCCTTTTACATCAATATTTGCCAAATATAGATTTGTTATCATGATTTTTATAGTTATAGTCTAGTATACAGTTGAAGTGTGAGGTCATATGCACACCAGCACTCTGAACTGACCTGTAGCTGGTCAGCAGTGAAGCTTGTTCGTGCTCTTTTGGCCGGCTTGGGCTGGTTTACCTCCTGTTCTGACGGCACGGCTCCTTCTACATTCACTCCTTTTCCTATGAGGCACCACAGACAACACACATTTGGTGAGGAATGACTCCAAAGGCCAGCAAACAGCAACAAATAGGCCCATGTAGAGCCAGCAAACAGCTTTTTAAAGACACTCCAGACTCTGCAAGATCCAATGAGTTCCTAACCAGTCTCCATGGCCCGTTTGAGGTTGTCCAGCATGCAGTCATAATGGACGCGGCACAGCACCCGCTCGTCCACCAGGGCAAACTCCTCTCCTGTAGAAAGCTGCCGCTTGCAGGAGAAGCAGGCGAAACAAGCCAAGTGGTAGGTATTTCCTTTGGCTCTACGGACCCAGTCGTTCGAATGGATATTCCTGCCGCAGTGAGCACAACGAGTTCCATATTTCCTTAAAAGAAAAAGTTAAGCACAACGCTCAGCTTTCAAACATGAGTGAAAATAGCAGACAGTGTGTGAAGAGAGTCAGCATGGCCTCTTCAGCACAGAATTAGAGACTAGAGCTGCACAAAGCATTGAAATTGTCATACTTTCAGTACAGCAATGTGACAACTCAATGCTCTTTCACTTTTATTAATTTATTTTACTAAGCTTGTGCCAGGTTACCACCAATTCACCTGCATTTGAAGAGCTTTGTATTGATAAAAATAGAAAAAAAAATTCCCAATGCAATATTTGGTGGTCAGACAGTGAGTGATGAAACTGTTCCCACTGTCCTGTCTTCAGCATCAAAAATCAAACTTGTATCTTGACAACCCTACACCAGACCATGTATAGGTGTCCACATTTGTCATTTTAAATAAACGAAAGAATAAAAGAACCAAACTGACAGACTTCAGGGCACCTCCACTAAACACACCATCAGAAAACAGCATCATTTCTTAAATATGAAGAGTTCAGAGTCATAAATGTGCACAAAGCATTAAAAAAGAAGCCCTGTATGAGCCACACAAGCCTAAAAATATTCAAATAGCAGACAACTTAAATTGGTGAAATTCCCCTTTTTCAAATTGGCACAATTCAACTGTTGACTTGTAAACAAAGTCATTCAGAGTGATGACAAACGCTTAGTTCTAGAGAAAACTGCCAACTCGTTTCTGTACAGCGGTGGTGACTGGAACCAGCAGTCAGATGTCTAGAACACAAATATAGCCATTTTATTTATGATCCAAAAAGCACTGATTACGGTGAAATGGAAGTAAATCAGAAATAAGTTTTCATTTAGGACTATTTCACCGTACAACACGCTGCATGTACTCCTCTGCCATAAACAGATTTTTAAACATTTGTTTAAGGCCAAAACCTGACTTCAAAACAATTGTAAAAACAATGCATTAAGCATCAGGCAGCATATTCATAACCAGTTTATGTAATAAGCTTCTGTGAAATAGCTTACATGCTGCAGACGTCTGGTTCCCATCACCACTGTGAACACTTCTAAGCTTCTCTAGAACGGACCGTTTCACACCAAACCGCTCCGAGCGACTTTTGTTTACATCTCATGCACAAATTATGAAAATTCGATGGAACTCCTCTTTAAAGACAAGAAATCTCCACAAATGTACCTGAAGTAGTCGAGTTTGCAGAAAATCTCCTTCTCTTTAATGTAGCAGCTGATGTGTCTGCCCAGCGAGGTCTGACACACGCTGCACGAGAGGCACCTCACGTGCCAGCACATGTCGTTTACCTGAACAGGTAGGGGGAGAAAAAAAAAAAAAGAAAAGAAAAACAAGATAAAATGATAGTGCATTTTATAACAAAGAGTGGCAAAAAAAAAGGAAAATAAAATAAATAAAAATCCCTCACAGCAACGCGGACTAGCAGATTCAGACAAGTTTACGTTCATTTACACGCAGTTTTCAGTCACCATGCTAAGCTTAGCACGCCAAGCTGAGCAAGTTAGACATATTTGTGTGGAAAAAAGGTCAATAAAGTCGCATTTTAAACTCTAACTGGCGTATTTGGGTCACCTTGAGCAGGTATTTGTCCACTATTTCAGTCCCACAGCTGGTGCAGATGGCTTTCTCGGTCATGGCATGTGGTGAAGCAGCAGTGGGAGACAAGCAGGAGGAAGAAGAGCACGACACTTCTTCAAAGAGGTCTTGAGTTGAGCCCTGAAGAAAGACAAAAAAAAACAGAAAAGAAAGGCATGAATGGCGAAAGTATATCCGTAGACAGTGTGCGGGCTGCACACAGTGCCGGTACTCGCTAATTCCCTCCTTCCAAACTCCCCATTTCCACAAAACAGAAGTCCATGTGCAGCAGCGGAGCCGCTGGAGCGGTTCGGAGGCGCGTACCGGCCGGTCTGCTGGGCGTGTGTGGAGCGGAGCGCGGGGGCAGCTCTGCGGCATGAACGGCGAGGACGAGGCGCTGCGAGTGCGCGAGCCCGCAGCCCTTTTAACCTCTGCAGCCCATTAACATCCACTCTGCCTCCTCTTCACCATGACAACCCGGACAAGTACTGATGGCCTTACACGAGCGCACAAACCCCGAATTATGAAAACACACACAGAGACGCCTCTTCAGATAAACGGCCACCCTCCTTCCTTCTTTTCTTTCCTTCCTTCTTTTTTTTCCTTTGTGGACGAAATTGCTGGTCAATTGCACGGCACGCGGTGCAATCTGCAAAACTGAAAACTGATCAAACTCATGGATTACTCGAATATGCAAAACTTCACTGCGATTTGCTGCCTTTTTTTCTCCCTTAGCCTATATTATGCTAAATTAATCCTTAAAGGGGAACTCCACCAATTTTTTAAAAATTCGGCAGGGTGGTTTGGTGCGAAGTGCAATATAGAATCAGAGTTGTTCACAGTGGTGGTGATAGGAACCAGACGTCCACCTCTTTAAAAAAATAATAAAATAAAAAACTCCCTCATAGAAAGTTTACATGTAAAGGTTTTGGCCTAAAAATTAGTTTAATCACAAAAAGAATAAATAAAAATAAATAAAAATAATAAAAATTTTTTTTTTTCCTTTTTCAGAATTTCCACCATTTTACCATCAACGTTGAACTCAGAAGACACGTAGTGGTTTGGGATACCAAATAAAATGGCTATATTTGTGTTGTAGACATTTCGGTACATATCATAATCACCACCACTGTAAAGAAATCTGAGTCTAAATGAACCAGTTCACACCAAACCGCTCTGCATGATTATTTATATAAATCATATCAGCCATTTAATTGTGTAGAATCTTTTGAAAAATTGGTGGAATTCTCCCTTTCACAAGCAGTTGCATTTAACCTGTCTTTTTTTAAATGTCAGGAAAATAATTTACAATTTTGTAGTTAAATTTATTAAACTGTTAAACAGCTATGCGGTCGTGCTCACCCTGTTTTGTTGCTTTCCCCCCACAGAAAATCCATATTAAATATTTTCTGAGTTTCTTGCAATGCAAAATGACTGAGGGCTAATATGGAAGCTTCCCTGCAGTTTGAACATGAAATGAGCCGCATGCTCCTCGCAAACCAACAACATTGATTTTTCAACTTTATTAAAAATAATTTACTACTTTTATTGTAAATTGTAAATGTGCAATTCAGAGCCCAAACCTTTCTACCTCTATTTTCTACCATGCACCAACTGCAAAATTAAAACTAAATTTTAAGAAGTGGTAAAGGCAGTTTGCACCATGCACATTTGAAATGCACGCCAAACAGGGCAGGTTTAAAAGCGTAAGGACAGTTCAGAGTCTCCTTTCAGGCCGCACTTTCCCCACTTACTGTGTTTTTGGTGGCCGTTTTGAGCTCTTCCACCGTTTGTTCATCTCTCCAGTACATGAGTGTCCAAACTCAGGCTGAGCAGCAGCAGCACTGCGGTGTAAATCCGGACTTTAATGCCAAACTCTGCAAACCGGCGTCTCTCAGTGAGGGAGGAACTTTTGCTTGGGGTGTTTTTTTTCTTGGCGTTTTGGTCGCAGCGCTCCTCCTCGCCTGCTAAACCAAACCAAACCTCCTAAGGTGAGCAGCGTATGGAGACACACGAGGCTGAAGTTGGCTTGCTATTCGCCAGCTTTCTTGTTCGAATTTTCCCGTTCCACCTTAAGTGGTGCGGCAATTACATCCTGGCGCCTCGAATTTTTCCGTTCCACCTTAAATGGTGCAGCAATTACATTCTGGCGTCTCGAATTTTCCGTTCCACCTTAAATGATGCAGCAGGGGCGCCTCGAATTTCCCGTTCCACCTTAAATGGTGCAGCAGTTTCATTCTGGCGCCGCAGAAATTTCCCGGTCCACCTTAAATGGTGCAGCAGTTACATTCTGGCGCTTCGAAATTTTTCCCCGTTCCACCTTAAATGGCGCAATTACATTTTGGTGCCTCGAACTTTCCCGTTACTGCTGCACCATTTAAGGTGGAACGGGAAAACCATAATAGGAAGCTAACTTGAGCTCCGTTGGAGAAACGCCATGTGGCTATTTTAAAATGTAAATTTATTCAATTTCTCACTTATTTAGATTTCGGGTAGGAGTTAAATAACTGATAAATAATTTGCAGCTAAAATGAGCCCGAATGGCTGAATGTAAAGGCGAGCTCTGAGCTGTTTAGCCCTTTTTAAATCTCTCTCCAGCTGCTTTAACTAAAACTCTGAAGGCCATCAGGATTAACTGGTGCCATCTGAGGAGCACAGCTCAGCACCTGAGTTAGCTTAGTGCTCAGAAAAGGAGCTCAGATGTTTTTAGCTCAATTTCGTTCAATCCTTACAAAAAAGGCCTGTAGGAATTTCAGCATGAATGAAACCTGCAGGTAAGAGTCCAAATACACCTGCAGGATCCCTAAAATAATACCAAACAAAGTTAAATTCTAAATCATTTTAAAATATTGCATAATTACTTTTTGGTGAGCACAAAAAAATGCTTGTTTTGCCTGAACACAGTAGTGAATGTGGATTCAGCAATGTATGTGAACAAATACATTTAATGTTAAAATATATATTAAATGTTAAAATATATGTTAAGCATTTATTCTTCTGTTGTCTTAGTCCAGCTAATCCAGGAATTCCTTCAGAAATTTGAGCACTGAAGAAGAATCATCCAGAAGAATTACACGCAGGTATTCTCAGCAATCAGATTTTTTTTTTCCAAAGTGACCTGCAGGAAAGTGTGAAGGAAAAATCTAGGAATTTCCGTGACAGTTGATTCCCACAGGAAAATGGTCACTGTAGGATTATAATTCCTGCAGAAATATCCTTGCAGGTATTACCATCACATTTTCAGTAGGAACACTGTGAGGCCTTTTTGTAAGGTTGTCCACTTTTGAGATACTCTAAATGACACATTCATCCAGTTTTACTCATTTAATTTAAGACTCTTATTTTGAATTAGGCTAAAAGACATTTGATTATGAAGAGCCTCTTAAAATATTTTTGTGTGCTCTTGATTTTATAATTTCAGCCACTTTAAATGATCAAATGAAGAGCAGTACTTGGGCTGGCTTATTTTTGTTTTATGCTATTTCTTTATTTAATTCTTCTCTAGCATTTATTTATTAAGCATTTTGAAAATGACATTCATCAGCATGTCTTGCTTTTTTATAGTTTGTTTGCAGTGAGTAGATTAAAATGACATTGACTAAAATCAAGTGCACTGAAGACATTTGGATTACGTTTTTAAACCCTGCTTAATTTTAATTATAATAAGTTCTATAACAGCACATTTCGCTTGCGGCAATCATTTCCTAAATAAAAAAATAAATAATATTAATGGAAGCATATTATGATATAAATGAAGCCTTTTAACATTTTGATATTGATCTGATTGTATTATATTTAAAGCCAAGACCATGATAATGTTTTAAGCAATTTTAATATTAATCATAATGTTATACTTGTAATTTATTTAAAAAAAAAAGATGTCTACTTACATATCATGCTATAAAATAGCCTGTAGGTAATTCAGTTTAAATCAATTTAATGTTAGTCTAAAAAAATCTGAATATATTAGGATAGAATAATGTTTTTAATATATTCTAATATGTTAAAAACATTGTCGATTTCCATGACATGGAATAAAATAGCCTGTAGATAATGATGCAGTTGTGTTTAGTGTAGAGGGATTTTTTCCCTTTTCGCTCTGACTGGAATTTTTATTGGCCTTCCTCTCTCGGGAAAGCCTTTTTTTCTTTTCTTTGCATGGTCCTTGGAACAACCATGAGTCTGTGTTTATGTTTTAATATTGCATTTCAATGACATATGTCTCAAGACATATACCTCCAGTGAGATTTACATAACGGGAGATGTGTTACGTAAAACACACAGACAAGACTGTTATTGTCTTTGGCCGCACTGGGCAGTGAAAAGTGAAGCGTATGACATCATCCAGTTGTTTACCGCAGCCGATTTGTACTGTTGTTGTTCGGTGTCCTCTATTTTCGTGCTAAAGTATTGTGTCTTATCTTTCAGGACACGAAGGGTGATGACAGCACCTCCAAAGGCAGTGACATCACGCGGTGAGAGAAAGAAAAAGGTTCTTAGAGAAAAGGTCGGCCTTCTGGTCACAATGTAGGACCTAAAAGGACCTCATTTCACATGATTAACTTATGTAAACATGGACGTAATCTTCAACCGCGCCACACACACTCTTTTTCTTTTTATTTCGTGTGAGAGCACGTCTTTTACTGGATGTATATCTGTCCCTGGGGAAAGTGCCAGGTTCTAACACAGTAAATGAATGTTCACTTGAGAGATTCCAGCAGCCTGTGACCTTATTTATTTATTTATATATTTATTTATTTATTTTTCTGTATCAGGGACAATGCGTGTGAATTAACCCAAAGCTACATCAGGCGTTAGCCAACTGGCAGTATTCCATTGCAGTCCCTGGGCCATGCTATCAGCCATATATGCTTCAGAAAAGCAAAATAATAGACTTTATTTTGTGTATTTTAATATTGGGACATGCACACAAACAAACATATTAGTCATAGTTCTCGTACCAACACCTCAGATCTTTAAAATGATGCGGTTTTGTTATACTGAACCACCTTTAGGTTCTTTTTAGCAGTGTTTCTGAACCCTGGTCACACTGTCCGGCACATTTAAGTGCTTTTCCTGCTTTAACACACCCACTTTAACCCAATAATGGGCTGTTAATGAGCTTAATAGTTGGATCAGGTGTATTGAAAGCAGGGAAAATGGTAAAGCCTCCAGGACCAGGACTGAGAAACACTGCTTTAAAGGACCTTAAACAACAGGTTCTCCATCCTGGAGAAGAACCACAGTGTTCACCACCATTCCTCCTACTTTCCTGCAGAGTTTAGTGCCTGTATTTAACATGCTGATCCACCTTTACTTAACACTAACCCTTCTGATCCGGCCAATCAAAGACTTCTGAAGGAGTTAATTAGCTGGAGCAGGGGTGGAAGATTGTGGTGGGAACTAGACTCCGCAGGAAGGCAGATCTCTAGAACCAGCGTTGGTGACCGCGGAGTTTAGACTATGTGAAGAACTATTCGAGCATTAAAATGGTTCTTCAAATGATCTTTATTGTATGTTGATATCACAAGGCTTTGAAGTCATTTTGGACTATTCCTATTGGTGCATTACTCATGAAATGTTTACAATCCAAAAGGCAGCTGGAATAAAAATGAAAAAAAATGTAAATATGCTATATTAGGCCTGTCCCAACCATGAAATTTGGCATACGAATAATTGCAATTAACAATTCATTTGTCTTTTTTGTTCATTGCAGCTCATAAAGGACAAATAACTAAACACAGCTAAACACAACTAAACATAGCAAGTACTTTGTTCTATGTTTAGTTGCTCCCAACTGACCACAGATGCAGTTTGAGCTCAAATAAACAAACATTACTCACTGCTGCCCCGTAAAGGTGGTATAGCTCTAGTTTTAAGACTCATATTGCATCTCAATGTCCTGAAAGGACAGAAGCTGTAATAAAGGTAAAGGATGGACTCAGTACTGAAACATTTGATATTATATTTAACTACTGAGGCTTCTGTGTCATTTTCTGTAATTTTCTGCTTTTATTTCCTGACGATGAAAAATAAATATCTTGTATTTAGTGGCTGTTTTGACTGGAAATTAAAAACTAAATACAGGGTCTCTGACTTTTGCACAGTGCCGTACTTGACATCAATTGGATTAGAACTGTTGAATGAGAAAAACAGCCGCCCTGCCGTTCTCTTTTATTCATAGCCGTTCATTCATGAGGTTCTGGACTGCTGGAAGTGGGCTGGTGATTGGAGTATGTGTAACTCAACACTGAGGGGCTGGGGGGTGAGGGTCTCAGGGCTCCATGTCTTTAGTAAATGGACTCTGACAGGTCGATCTGAGCAGCTCTGCGGTCATGTTTCCTGACCCGCTCTCCGGGCATTGAAGCCGGCCGCTGGAGGAAAAGAAACCCCCTCTGACAGATGCATGGCAGCCCACCAGAGCTCCACAGACTGGTGTACACAGCCACAGCAAGCCTGCAGTGGTGATGTGAATTACAGAGAAAGTGAGTCATTTATAAGTTGGAAAAAATAATTATCATTTGTTAAAGTGGTGCTTTGGACCAAAACCAATTACGCCTTCTAAACCCAAATATAGTCAATCATATACAAAATGGAAGGAAAATTCTTACTGATATATGCAAAGGAGCCCTCTTCTGACTGGCTGCCCTGTATTGTACCTCAGTTAAAGGCGGAAACATTGCTTATAACTTCAGTATGAATGGGTGGGCCTACAGTACTATAGGCTGAGTAGGCAGATATATGTAAATGTGTTTACAAACACAATGAATTCAAACAGGCTGTTTTCACAGCTTAGTTTCCATATATCAAACTCTTTATTAAAAAAAAAAGCAGGGGAAATGTAGTGTTCCTAATATAGGCCTTTTAAGGCTGATATATGTAAATGAGCTCTATTCTGATTGGCTGCTCTGTATTGTGCCTCATTCAAAATGCAGTCTGGCCTGAAACACTCCTTATAACTTCAGAGTGAGTGGGCAGGGCTAACGTATGTAAATGTGTTGCTTTTTGTGACATCACAAACACAATGAATTCAAACAGGCTGTTTTTGAAGCTTAGTTTCCATATATGGGCTGTATGGACAGAGGAGTAAACGGCGTGCTTTGAAACTAATGGTGTTTCCACATCAAAATCTTTTTGCATGATAAGACCAGCTTACCACGATATATGATAAACATTTATACTACAATATGATTATAATTTATAATAGCCTGATTAAAGCAAAGGTTTAGTCACAAATCAACTTTTTCCCCAAATGTAGTCCATCAGCTAAGACATGTCTCGTATCTAAAGTCTACTTTTTGAAGTTTAGTTTTGCACTAGAGCTAGGCTAATGTAGCTAACTAATGAAGGCTTATAGCCCACCAATTAGCCTAGTGCTAACTGCATACCTAAATCACACAATCACCTCAAAGCATCCTCCAATAGATTTGATTAAGTGGCTTGTGATGCTGTATGACCCACTGTTATCTATAAACATGGACAAAAGCTAATTGGTGGGGTATACTTCCAATACTTGTTAGCTACATTAGCCTTGTAGCTGGAATGCAAAGCTAAAGATGCAAACTGGTCTTGGCTGCTTGACTACATTTGGGGTAAAGAGGAAAATGAGGTCATATGATTCTGGATCAGAGCATCACTTTAATTATGTTACTATCAGTTCCCAATGAATCAAAATTCAGGCTACAGTGCTGCAGGCCGATATATGTACATGTGTTGGTTTTGTGACATCACAGACACAATGAATTCAAAACAGGCTGCTTTTGCAGCGCAGTTTCCATGTTTTTTCATTCAAAAAGTGAAACACTCCTTATAACTTCAGTGTGAGTGGGCGGAGCTAAACCCGAATAGGTTTAATGGATGTAAATGTGCTGATTTTCATGACATCACAAAACCGCAGTTTATTTTCCATATGTGGGCTGAATGGAGTGGATAGAGTACAATATGTTCTGAAACTATAACAATGTTTACATACACATCAAACTCTCTATATATCAAAAGGATGAGGAAAACTAATGGTAGGGGCCCTTTAAGTGAAGCCATACAATTAATGTGAGCAGGGACTAGGATGCCAGGTGTCCAGTTTTGGACCGGACAGTCTGTTGTCCAGTTGGTACTGTCGAGTCTTACTCTAAAAGGATTCCAGTTGTTTAAGTAGATAAAGTGCAGTTCTAGTCCTGTCACTAAGCCTGCCTCTCTCTCTCTTGCTTGCTCGCTCTCTCACTTGCTGGCTGCCTGAGATTTTTAGCTGCGGGGCGAGTGCGCTCTGTGGCCACGTCTCAAATCACTTTAACTCTCCTACATCCCCCATTATTGGTACATTTACTGTGTTGCACATGCTGTTTAGAACAGTACTATGCAGATTGAGACACAGCCTCTGTGTAGGCTAAGTTAGGCTTTGTTATGGCAACCTGGGATAAACCTGTTTTTTCTCAATTACAGCTACACTCTCAGAAATAAAGGTAGTAAACTGTCACTGGGGCAGGACCCCTCTTGTCACTGGGGTGGGACCCTCAAGGCTACATCTTAGTACCTTTAGTCAGGGAACATAACTGTACCGTAATCCACTGAAATGATATTTTCTAAGTCATATTGACTCCACACACCCCGTCTCGCCTAAACATTCGTTTATGAATAGGGACATATTCATATTTTTAACCTAGAAAAACCTATTTAAAGTGCACAACTGGACCTTAAAACTACTGTTGTACCTTTTGAGGGAACATTTACACTGTTTGTACCTTGAAGAACGAAAAATGTACCTGCACAGAACCTTTATTTCTAACAGTGTAGTTTCAAAAGTGATTAAATATGCATCTTTATCTTATCAAATGGTTAGCCTAACTGAAGACATGGTGAACAAATACCAGCTTGTTTTCTCATGGCTTTATTTGTGTTACACAATGGCAGAACAGCTAGTAGACTGGAAATTGTATTTGTATGGCATTTGAATGTGTAATATTTATTGTGAAGCTGTAATTTTCATGTATTATTCATGTATTTTCTTAAAGTACAAAGAAATACGTAAAAAAGGGAATAAGCCAGGCAATTATTGAACTGTTTTAAAACACATCCAGCTAAAAACACAGTAAAAGTGCGATAAAAGACATATTGGATGCTTGCTGGACATACTTAAAGATGGTTCCTCACGGGTTCTTTAGTAAAGGCAGTGGTTCTAATTAGAACCATGAGTTCTACATAGAATAAGTGATTCTTTGCATGGTCAAATGGTTCTGTATAGCACCAAGAAGGGTTCTGCTGGGTTATGTAACAATAGAACAGAATAGAGTTTTCAAAAAAGGTTCTATACAAAACCATACACAAGGGTTCTTTAGTAAAGGCAGTGGTTCTATTTAGAACCATGAGTTCTACATATAATAATTTTATGGTTAAGTGGTTCTTTGCATGGTCTAATAGTTCTGTATAGCACCGAAAAGGGTTCTGCTGGGTTATGTAACAATAGAACAGAATAGAGTTTTCAAAAAGGTTCTATACAAAACCATACACAACACATTCTCCATCAGTCTGAAGAACTATTTCGCCATGCAAAGAACCCTTTAAGCATGAAATGGGACTAAATAGAACTCATGGTTCTGAATAGAACCATTGCCTTTAGTAGAGAACCCTTGAAGAACCATCTTTTATAAGAGTGAACCCCAGTTTGACCCCAAGTTTGATTTCAGGTCAATTTTGAGTACAGATTGGCTTTTATAGTAATCATGTATTTTTGATGTATCTTATTAGGATTTGAAAAATAACTTCATATAATTTCTGCAATTTCTTTCACAAAATCCCCCCAAAAATGGTTTGATATTTACATAATTCAGATAATATTGATGTTTTACTGGTATGCATTGATTCATCATGAATAATTGATCTGAAGGTGGCGATTCTGGTCTGGTCTGTGTTGATTTTTGAGTGTTAGAATCAATTATAATAAATAATTTTAAATATGAGCTAATCTTTGTCCAAGTTCTTGAGCTACGCTGAAATGTTAAGACAGCTCGGCACACTCATTCTTGTGATCTGTCCGTCCTTTCACCGATGACCTTTGTTTTGGTTCTGTTTGCGTGTAAAGAGGCCGCAGATGTCCGATGCTCTTGTGGAAGAGGAAATGAAGCCGATGAAAGCTGTTCATAGAGCGGCAGCCTGCTATCATACTGCCCAAAGGAAACAGATTACAGCGCTACTCTGACACGGAAGTTATACCCAAAACACGCACGCTTCCGCTCGTGTGTTGTCTGGGTCTCCCCTGCTTTGTTTCGGCGCCACTGAGGAGTGTCCCAAAGACTGACGACTCCACACCTCCGGTACTTAGAGTGGCACCACTCTGAAAACCCTGTTGGTAATTGTAAATAACATCAGGACACTATTAGAATTGTGTCGCTGATGCCACTGTCTCTACTTAGGACCTGACAAAATGTTCATTATTGAGCTTCTCTCTGATGTCCTCCAATGGTGTCAAGTAAAATGATCTTAAATCTAGTAGATATACACCGATCAGGTGTAACATTATGACCACCTCCTTGTTTCTACACTCATTGTCCATTTTATCAGCTCCACTTACTATATAGGTGCACTTTGTAGTTCTACAGTTACAGACTGTAGTCCATCTGTTTCTCTGCATACTTTGTTAGCCCCCTTTTACCCTGTTCTTCAGTGGTCAGGACCCCCATGGACCCTCACAGAGCAGGTACTATTTGGGTGGTGGGTCATTCTCAGCACTGCAGTAACACTGCCATGGCGGTGGTGTGTTAGTGTGTGTTGTGCTGGTCTGAGTGGATTAGACACAGCAGTGCTGCTGGAGTTTTTAAACAGTGTCCACTCACTGTCCACTCTATTAGACACTCCTACCTTGTCAGTCCACCTTGTAGATGTAAAGTCAGAGACCATAGCTCATCTGCTGCCGCACAATTTGTGATGGTCATCCTCTAGTCCTTCATCAGTGGTCACAGGACGCTGTTGGCTGGATATTTTTGGTTGGTGGACTATTCTCAGTCCAGCAGTGACACTGAGGTGTTTAACCTGAACCTGACCACTCATGACGATTTAGAGGATGGTTATTACCAACTATGCGTTAACAGAGAGACAACAGTCTTTAGGTCTACACCAGCAAGGTGGAGCTACAAGAGAGGGGTTCTGAGTGGTCAGTAAGTGTATGCCTGATGAAATCCTCCAATGCCCTGACGAAATGATCAAGTAAGATGTTTTCCCTGTATTTGACCTGATAAGGAAAACAATATGCTTCAGTCATACTGCACAAGGAGCTCTGACAGGCTTTGCTTTCTTGAGGACCATTGGGGGTATCTAGACCAGAGGATGGTGTCTAGACATGAAGCTTTGAAGGTTCCCTCCAGTCCCAGAGCAGAGATATGACTTTTGTTATTCTCTAACTTGACCCCAAACTCATTTTGTGTCACTCTATGTCCCACATTCCTTCTCTCCTGAGTCTTCTCACTCTGGCTGAATAAAGCTGAGCCCAGAGGAAAAGGCCTGGAAGCGAACAGCACCTCATGCTGCTTTCATCTTTCCAGCCTCAAGTCACTCACTGCGGGGGAAAATAATCCTCAGACTCTTCCCTCTGGAGCGGCAACACGCACTGCTCAGTTACACCCCTGCCTGAACCTTGACCAGTGTGAATGAATAATGAGGAACGCATACCAATGATATATTCAAAGAACAGCTGTCAGTGCATACATTCTCTAAATGCAGAAGCAAACGCTGGGAGCTTCACTCGCACATTGACTCTAATTCCAATCACCAAATAAAATTCTGACTGAATTTTAACCCATTTGTGCTAAACCCAGTGTCAGGGGGTCATTTAGTGGGGCGATACCCCACCAACCAGTCATTATGCCCCACTAAACTCGCTAGTTTTTGACATGCTTCTAAAGCGGCAGGTGGCAAAAACAAAGTGAAACTAAAGTGTATGCACACTGCTACTGCTTGCCACGTGAGTCTGGTAGTAAAGGCTACGTCGACTAACATAGTCAGGTTTGACTGCATCACTTTGTGGTGCGCTGTATGTTGTGGGACGATACATGAGCAGATTTTCTTAAAGGGCAGACGTTTGGTGATTTGCTGTAAATATGGCTCTCCCGTTGATTCTTTTCTGAATATGTGGCTCTAACGTACATTCCTTGTCCCATTTTTCTTTCTTTCCTTTTTTTGGCCTCTTCCACCAAACCTGAACCATTTTGCCAGTGAACCATTTAAACAATATTCAGCATTTCACTGCTGTCGGAACAAAACCTCATATCTCTATTTTTCAGTTTGTGACATAATTTGGAAGTTCCTGTTGGCTTTTACATTGAGTGTAAATTTCATGATGAACGGACAACAAGAAAAAGCCCAAAATGATGTGGAAAAAGTCTGGTTCCATTGACTTACATTAAAAGTGAAGTATGTTTTTTCTTTCTCCTGTTACCATTTTGGAGATATTGATCATCTATATACGTCCAAATTGTTAAGAAACGATCTGTTGAACCTCAGTGGTGAGGTTAGGCTTAGGATTTGGACCAGGTTTAGGGCTAGGACCAGGGTGAGGTTTAGGTTTTGGCTTGAAGTTAAGGTTAGGATTAGGATTAGAGCCAGGTTTAGAGTTAAAGAAAATGTATGGTCAATTTAGTAGATCTTTAGTTGAATGTAATTTGAAAGTAAATTGTCTACAAAGCATGGAAAGTGGACTATCCAAATAAAGTATTAACAAAAAATGAGAAGCTACAATATTATATTTTAAATGTTAATGTAAAAATGACGAAATAACAGCTCGATTAAAATATTAGAAGAATGCATTTTTCAGTTTTTGTCATAATTTGAAAATGCCTGCTGGCCTTTACCTTTTGTGTAAATTTCATGATGAATAGACCACAAGAAACGACCCCAAATTACTTGGAAAAAAAGTCTGGTTCCATTGACTTACATTAAAAGTAAAGTAGGTTTCTTTTCCTTCTCTTGTAAAGTTCTCATTTTGGAGATTATTTGTTTTGGTTTGTCAACAGCAATATAAAATATAATCTGGTTTTAAATCTGTCGTACCATCGCATTCTTTTACATATGAATGTTTAAAAAGATACACACGCTGGTAGAACACTTTGTGCTATAGATTCGGTAAAAATAAGAGCGGCATAAACTGTGCCAGCTTCAGTTGCCAGCAGGCCTGAATCCAGCAAGCTGCCATATGAGGTGCCATATAAAGGCATTTGGCCGTACTGACTCTTTAACTGCTCCCTGTTCCTTTTATGTCTGTTCCTGAGGTTCCATTCTGAAATGATTACATCTCTCCACATACAGTGCAGCGGTACAGTGTAGGGTTTTATGTCTTTGTAAGTGTAGCAGGGCACTTAGACCCTCTTCCATCTCTCACTGTTATCCTGAATGAGGGTCCCACAGAGGGCGAGAGAGGAAATACTCAGTGTAAAGTCCTGCTCTCATCTGGTAGTGATTTGTCTTTCGCAGTGTACCCTTCGCCTGTATTCAGCGTGGCGTCTGCCGCGGCCCGGGCCGGGGGAGAGCTCTGGTTACTGTGGTGATGAGTGAAGCACAGGGGCTGCTGATGGGCAGATCAGCTGCTAAAGGCCTTACACACATACACAGTGCTGGGCATGTTAGTGGCCCCAGTCTGCAGGTTTACAGTAGAGGAGTAAAGTGCTGTCTGACTTTTCATCACATGGAGGTGAAAGGTGTCTGTCTGGCCTATTAACCATCATGCAACTGATAGAAATGATTAAGTATTAAAGGAATCGTTCAGCAAAATATCACGTTTATAGTCTCCCCCCCACCAGGACTAAATGTAGTCAATCATGTAAGACGTGTTTGGTGTCTGAAATTTGCTTCTTCAGTTTTGCACTGGAGCTATGCGGCTAATGTAGCCCCACTAACATCACACAAACTGCCTAAATTGTCGCATACTCGTCGCAAACAGCATGAAGTTAAAAGTGTCAGGTGGCAGTCGTGGGCTGGAGGTTAGGGAACCTGCCCTGTGATCGGAAGGTCACCAGTTCAATCGCCTGAGCCGACAGTACGTGACTGAACTGCCCTTGAGCAAGACACCTAACCCCCAAGTGCTCCCCAGGCACTGCGGATAGGGCTGCCCACCACTCTGGGCAAGTGTGCTCACTGCCCCCTAGTGTGTGTGTGCTCACTAGTGTGTATGTGGTGCTTTACTGCACGGATGGGTTAAATGCGGAGGTGAAATTTCCCCGTTGTGGGACTAATAAGGGTCACTTAATCTTAATTAATGGAAAGCTGTATTTAGATTGGCAGAGTTGAATAAGAAGAGTTCAGTACATGGAACTGACATACAGTGAACCTCAAACACTGTTGTCTCCTCCTTCAAATGCAAATCCGACATTTGCAAAAGAGGGCAGTAAAACGGATTCCAGAATCCTCAACTGTTACATAACAGTCTTGACTCATTAATATTTACGCCTGTCATATTTACATACACCAGCCCACATTCTAGCCCAGCAGGTATTGTGAAGAAACAAAACAAGGACAATGAAGCAACAGCAATGAAAATGGCAGACTATGTGCAGAAATGTACCGTTCCAAAGGGATGGTGTTACTTTTCATTCCTTTCCCAAGGAACCCAACTGTCAGCGGGCTGATATTCCTCTTTAAGTGAGGCTGAAGTTGGCTTCTATTCGCCAGCTTCTTAATCGAATGTTCCATTCCACCTTAAATGCTACAGCTTGTACAGGCGCTAGAGTGTAACTGTGGCACCATTTAAGGCGGAACGGAAAATTCCTGGTGAATAAGAAGCCAACTTCAGCTCCAGCATCTCTAACAGGATCCCAGACGACTTTAATTCAAAGTTGTTAGTTTGCTCAGCACATTTCACTTTGTTTCTCAAAGCTTGGACAATAACGAGCAGCTTCGCTCAGCATTTGACCCTGAAGAGACGGAGGGGCAGTTCCAATCAGAGCAGAGCTCATCAGATTATTAATGAGCCTCCAAAAAAGGGAAAACAGCTTGTTTCATTCTAGAGTCAAATCATAGGGTTGTGAATGGACGTGTTACACCACATCTGGGCATCACACCAGTGATTTGGTGAAGCATCCAGAGAGTGAATCTATATACAAAACGTTGTGTTTAATTTACAAAGACGGACCCTTTAAGTCCAAAATAGTCTCAGTTTCGGACATTCTGCCCACAGAGGTACACGGACTGTTTGATATGCACTCGCAGGCCCTTGTATCTACACTTATTGTCCATTTTATCAGCTCCACTGACCATATAGGAGCACTTTGTAGTTCTACAATTTCAGACTGTAGTCCATCTGTTTCTCTGCATACTGTGTTACCCTGTTCTTCAATGGTCAGGACCTCCACAGGACCCCCACAGAGCAAGACATGTAACTGGTGACACTGGGCCACTGTCCCATTTTGGAAAAATGAAAGTGGAATAAAGAGCATCACCGCTTCATTCAGAAGCTGAAACTTTGAGTGCTTGCACACAAGCTGTAACTCCGTTTGAACCCAGTTTGAGCAGCTTTTGGAGATTCTAACCTTTTGTGAAAAAGACTGACGATATCTTGCACACCATACGAGATCTTTTCAGATGGTGAAAATGCGACATTATTTTTTCATTACTCTGTTTCATTTTTGCACACTTTCACCGGCGACAAACTCTCTGACCAATCACGGTCATCTCTGGTGTTGGCATGGAGACATCCAAGCGGAACAGCTGTGTTCCAGGAAACAGAACTTTTTCACAGACGTCAAAAAGGTTAGAATTTCCAAAAGCTGCTCAAACTGGGCCACAAACATCTGAGTTACAGCTTGTGTGTAAGCACTCAATGTCACCAGGTGCTCGTTCTGTGACAGCAAAGGAGATCTTATTTACACATGAAGACATTCTGCCCGTCAGCTCAAACTGAGCTGGAGATCCACGCTGTGAGTGAATGAGTTAGCTTCTGAAATGAGGGAAACTCTCCATTTCGCTTGGAAAGCATCCTGCACAGCATCACTGTTTGTTTGCCCGTTTCATGAGAAGCAGAGGACCTTCTCGTAGAAATTCTGGCCTTTTTTTGCAGAAATTCTGAAATAATTGTGTTGCGCCCAGTGTGTATATTTTTGATGCAAAAAAAGTGAATATTTTGCATTTTCGTGTCATTTTGATGTGTAATTGCCTTTAGACTTATTTTCATGCAACATTAACTGAATGTTAACTTGCTTTGTAGCATGTATGTAGCCATACTTAGATTATTGACTACTTAATGACCTCATAATTCAAAGGACTAAGTGATATCAGCAAGTAACACATATTGGCTTTGGTACATCTGTGTTTACCGCGGGGTGCAACAGTGACTTTTCAAGAACGCTGTTCTTGTTTTCCATAGAGGACAACAGCTTAGACCTGAGGTTCCTTATTTAGGCATGTCACCAACTGCAAAATGATGAATCACCTCAGATGTCTATTCAGAGATCTGACTCACTCATTTCATGATTTGTCATGTAGCTACACTCTTCAAGGGTTCTTTAGGAAAGGTAATGTCATTTATTACACCAAAAAGTGTTCTGCTGTTGTTACAATGTCAAGCTTGTAATAATAACAGAACCCTTTATGGTGCTCTATAGAACCATTCTTTTAAAAAAAGCTTCTATATAGAACCATATACAGCACATTAGTCTGAAGAACCATTTTACCATGCAGAGAGTCATTTAAGCATGAAATTGTTCTACATAGAACTCATGGTCCTCTATAGAACCATTGCCTTTACTAAAGAACTCTTGAAGAACCATCCTTTTTTAAGAGTGTAGATAACTGAGGTCTAATCACTGAGGTTAGGACTATCCGATAGGGGCTGTGACATTTCTACTGGACAGTCCTCATTTAGGGCTTGAAGTGGAATTCAGCTGATTTTTCAAAAAGTCTACATAATTCATTTACTTTCATTTATATTTATCAGTCGCTCTTATCCAGAGCGACTTACAGTTTGATCATTTTACACAGGTAGGCAAAGGTAGTGTTAGGAGTCTTGCCCAAGGACTCTTATTGGTATAGTATGGGGTGTTTGCCCAGGTGGGGATTGAACCCCAGTCTACAGCGTGGAGGGCAGAGGTGTGACCCAATAAACTACCAACCCACTACACATGAAATGGTTCAGATTTCTTTACAGTGGTGGTGATAGGAACCAGGGGTCGCCATAACTACAACACAAATATAGACATTTTATTTACTATCCAAAACCACCAGTGAAGTGAGTTTTTACATGGAATGTTGATGATGGGAAAATAGTGATAAATCTGAAAAAATAAGTTTTCTTTGGAGACTCTTTCTCCTTCCAACACCCTGCATGTATCCCTCTGCCACGAAAGGCTTTTATATATTGTTTAAATGTTGTTTTAGGCCAAAATCTTCTCAAAACTTCTTGTAAAGCAGTGTTGCAAGCATTTTCATAACCGTATTCGGATAATAACTTTTTCTGTAATGCTTTCAGAGGCATTGAACGCTTCAGACGTCTGGTTCCTATCACCACCACTGTGACCAATTCTGACTCGGTAAGTTTCTCTAGAGCAGAGCATTTCACACCAAACCGCTCTTAATGACTCTGTTTACATCTTAACCATTTAATTGTGCAGAAATGTTGAAAGATCAGTGGAGTTCCCCTTTAAGTCATCCATCATTACTGTAAGCTTCTGCTTTGTGAAAGACCTATTTGATTTTTTTATTTCTTTAGCATAAAAAGTCATAACAGCTCCTCCAGATGTGACTTCACCCGCGTATCCGTGAACACAGCAGTTAGCTGAACTTTAAACAAACAAATAAATGAGCCTTTTGCCAAAAGCTCTTGGAGCCTCTCCGCCCTCATGCTTTTACACAATTACAAATACTCAAACTGGATTTGCCACAAAAATGTTGACGATATCACTTTGTCACAGCATGCTAAAGCAAACACAGCATTTATCCTGGCTTTGTGTGAGTTCACCTCCTCATCCTAACATGTACACATTCTTTTTAATGTGTAAATGTGATAAGAGAGCAGCGCAGATCAGTGAAGTTTACACATACTTGTTGTGTTGGACTCTCCCTCCCTCGCGTTTCCATTCCTGCCCTGTTTTAAAGGTGTGAACAAGACATGAGTGAAAGGGGCTGTAAAGGCGGTCTTTGAGGCGAAGGCAGCCGTAACGCTGGGCTGCTGACAGTAATCTGCTCAATTATTCCAGCTATGACAACAGGCTGAAATTCTGCACCTGTCCCACCAGCCTGCTCACCTCACTGCAGCTGTATGGGGCCCTCCGAGCCCATGACATCATCACGTCCGTAAACACGCCACATACGCATGTGTTCAGCGCGCTGTATCGCCGCTGAGCGTGACTGAGGTCTCAAACAGGCAATGAGGACAATGAAGGGAGGGGATTCGTCATGGCCGCTGCAAGTTACTGACAAAAACCGTTCACCCCCATCACCCCCTGGAGGGGCTTATTTTCCTTTTAAGATGGTCTCGTCCAGAGTTTGGTAAAGACATACCTTGAGCGAAATCATAGATACCATAGATACCATAGATTTTTAAGTGTATGTAAAGAAATATGCATCACTGAGTATGTTTACATGTACGTAATGATCCGATAACTGAAGAATATCAGATTTTGTCAGTAAATCGATCGATGCACTTGGGTAATCAGATAATGGGGAAACTCCAGGTCTACATAAGTCAGACAGTAATCGGATTTCTGCTTTGCAACCAGCCAATGAACTCACAGAAGACGACGTGACGTAAACATAATGTAAAACTCAAACTTCATGATGCAGCTTTAAAAAAAAAAAAAAAATCACGCCACTTTACCTGAAAATATGAACATACATCATCTAGAAGATGAAGAATATTTAAATCTTTTATTTCGTCAAGCATGTAGTCGGTTTCAGTGTCGCTCCAAAAGTGTTTTGCTGCGTCTCGCCGCGACACTACTTGCCTATTTCCGGTACCGCAGTCTGTTTTCGTACATGCGCAGACTGAGAAATCTGAAAGAAATCAGAGTAAGAGTTCACATGCACTGAGAAATCTGATTACTGAGCTAAAATCCAGCCTCTTTATCGAATGTCTTAATCGGATTTCTAGACCTTACTCCAATCTAAGAAATCAGATTGTGCTGTTTACATGACGGTTTGAATAATCAGATAACTGCAGAAATCCGATGATGATCGGATTATTGATTGCATGTAAACACACTCACTGTGTCTAGAGTTTAGTAAACAGGTTAAACTAATGAGTCTTGATTGTAATCTCAAAACAGGTGCCAGTGCAATTATTCCAACATCAATAATGCATATGTGAGATTCTGCACTGCACCAAAGACCACCTATCGCTTATTCAGTAAGCCAAGATCTCAACATCACTGACTGTGTTTGGGATTACCTGGGTCACAAGAAGCAGAAAATGCTAAACCAACTTCTAAGACTGAACTTTGGAGGTGTGGAAAAACATCCCTGCAGATTTCTTTGAAAAACTGCATGGAAGCCATAATAAAGGTAAAGAGTGGGCAAGCTAACTACAGAAAACAACTGGTAAAGTAGTTGTTGAGGCTTGTTTTCTGCCTTTCCGTGACATTGAAAAAAAGAATGACTTCTACTTAGTGGCAGTTTTGACTGTAAATTAAGGTGGTCAATAAAATTATTAGGTTGTTTTGTTCCTCAATCTGATATTATTATTGCGATGTGTTCTGTTTACTCCATAGATGCAGTTGGTATAGCATAGCAAATAACACCACTGCCCTCCACAGGGCATGCACTCACCCTGCCATTCCAACCAGAGCCCTTGGGCCTAGACTCCTAATGCTACATTTGCCAGCCTCAGTAATATGATTCAATTGTAAGTCGCTCTGGATAAGAGCGCCTGTAAAATGGGGAAATGTAAATATAAATGTAGACTGAGAGGGTGAAGTCTAGCCGTTCAGAACAGCAGGATATTTAACTAGAAGTGAAGAGTTCATGAACAAACTCTAAGTTGGCTTGACAAAGCCATGGTTATGAAATCCCAGTTGGTTGCTAAGGTGTTACTATGGTATCACAGGTGGTTGCAAAGGTGTTGCTAGGCCTTTGCTGTGGTGTCCAAGGTGGCTGCTATGGTGTTGCTATAGAATCCCAGGCGGCCTCTAAGGTGTTACTAGGCTTTTGCTATGGTATCCAATGTGGTTGCTAAGGTGTTGCTAGGCCATTGCTATGGTATCCCAGGTGGTTGCTAAGGTGTTGCTAGGCCATTGCTATGAAATTCAGAGTGGTTGCTAAGGTATTGCTAGGCTGTTGCTATGTTATACCCGATGGATGGTAAGGTGTTGCTATGGAATTCAAAGTGGTTGCTAAGGTATTGCTAGGCCATTGCTATGGAATTCCAAGTGTTGCTCTGTTATACTGGATGGTTGCTAAGGTGTTGCTAGGCCATTGCTATGGTATCCCAGGTGGTTGCTAAGATGTTGCTAGGTCACTGCTATGGTGTCCCAGGTGGTTTCTAAGGTGTTGCTAGGCCTTTGCTGTTGTATACCAGATGGTTGCTAAGGTGTTGCTAGGTCACTGCTATGGTGTCCCAGGTGGTTTCTAAGGTGTTGCTAGGTCACTGCTGTGGTGTCCCAGTTGGTTTCTAAGGTGTTGCTAGGCCGTTGCTGTGTTTTCCCAGGTGGTTGCAAATATGTGTGTTATATATGTGTGCTAGTATGTTTGAGTCTTTATGTAATGTCTAATGAGGGGCAGAAATGTCCTTTATGACTTCATTTAAATTTTCTTAATGATCATTTCCTATGGGAAAAATAGTGTTTGAACGAACATCGCACCAGAAGGAATGAAACTCCTACATTTTGAGTACACTGCACTTTTACTGTGCTAACTAACGATCAAGAAAAATAGGTATAAAACAAAAAATAGAATTTTCATTTATATATTTTTTTTCTATTTATATGTATTTTGTTTGTTCTAGCTTTATAATAAATAATTTTGTGACACTGAAATGAAAAAAAAAAGATTCAAAATACTATTTAGCCTTAAAGCTGAGCATTAGGAAATGCATACTTATCAATAATTATCAATATCAAATAACATGGAAAAATATGTCATCATAAGATTTTTGGCCATATCGCCCCGCCCTAGAGGCCAGCAATAGGCAATGATTCACTCGCTTTGAACTCGGACTGCCAATGACAACTGTGACAAGTGTGGCACGTGTGCTTCAGCCCTGATTACTTGACCTCTCGACCCTTTCACACTTCTTTGCTGGACACTCAAGCCTAGAGGACCTTCTAAGAGCGTGAACTTAGGAGGTGTTTGTACAGACGAATGCTTTTTTCAATAAGCAAATGTACAGACAGCATGTTTGGAGCTCACAACTCATCTGGACACAAATTCACTTAAAAATGCAATAAATTGGAAACATGTTCCAACTAATTCCTGTTACATTTTGGATTTATTGACAACATGGCGACATATTCCATTTTTTCCATGAAATAATGTCAATACAGTATGTTTGTTGTCATTTGAGGTTTAGATGTATGGCTGTGATTTCCTTTGCACACAAGCCATTCAGGTTTTATTAATTTGCTTTAATTTGACAAGCTTTATGTCAGGACTGACAGCTTCACTCTGAGGGACTCTTGCCTCCATGCGAGGTTTAAGTGATTAGCATCAAGGCCTTTTAGTGAATAGTCGAATAGTCTTTTTTTTTTCCTCCAAAATCCTTCCCATCACCCCAAAGACAAATAACAGGCATAAAAAGGCTCTTCAGACGAGGGAAACCAATCTTTTAGGGATCAGAATAATCCAATCCACCCCCCCCCACCCCCACCCCCCCTTCCCTACTCCCGGCCTGGTGTTGCCCCTTCATGCTGGGCCTCTAATTATTTCATCGTGTAGCAGGAAATCCTGCCAGGCCTACATAAACAGTCCTGGAGGGGGGGGTTTCTGGTGACATCTGACATGCAAGTGCCCCCTCCACTCCATCCCCAAACTTGGACCCCTTCACACCCCCCACCGCAACCATCCCTTTCCCCCCTCTTCTTTAAAGCGATAGTTTGACAAAATAAAACAATTTCACACAATTATACCAAATATGCTCGATCAGCCAGGACATGTTTGTTGTCTGAAGTTTGCTTCATTTGTTTCGCACTGGAGCCATGGAAGCGTATTTGGATGAAATAGATAAAAATTTAAAAAATTTAGGTTTCAAGATGTCGGTAACTCGACCCAGTTTGAGTCAAGCGTGTGATTGAGGCATGCAGTTAGCATGATGCTAATTGGTGGTATGTAAGCTTCTATTTAGAGATGTTCACAAGTCTCTTCATGTACGTTTTTCTAAGTCTTTAACACAGAATTTTAGTTTAGTTTATTGGCTGCAGACTTTATATTGTACAAAAGTAAATCCCAAATAAAAACCTCTTGGGCTCAAATTATGAGCCTTTTATTACACAAAACCCTTCAGTCTGAAGGACAGAACTGAAGTGCCACAGTAAACACAGTGTTTAAAGGAGAGAGGCAACTTGGTTAGTCTGTAGTATCACAAGTATGCTAGTTAGCTAGCATAATAGCTAATAACAGCCATCTTAAGTTTTAGTGATTTTTAAATTTTAATTTGTTTTTCAATTTTTGTTCACTATAACTATAGTGAACTATAACTTACTACAACTTCAGCTAGATTAGCTTACAACTTTAGCTAAATGAGGTGTTGGCACTAGCTAGCATACTGCTATCTAAAATGAATCTACATGCTAAACAACCGTTTCCAGATGCCTCTTTTCTCTACACGCCACGTTTACTGTGTATAACACTTCATTCTGTCCGTCAGACTGAATGTCTTTCTGTAATAAAAGGCTCACTATTTAAAGCTGTATTAAACCTGATGCCACTGCAGTCTGCAGGAGACTAGCACTGCAGTTATAACTGCACATGGACGTAGCAAACCTGATAAAGTTACACATATAAGGCTGGAAACAAAAGGTTTTATTTAGTTATTGCAGTCTTAAGAGTCTGAGCCGCTGGCTTGAGTCTCCATCTCTGTTTCCATTACTTATTGGCTACATTAGCCTTGCAGCTCCAGTGCAAAACCGAAAAAGTAAACTTCAGACACCGTCTTGTCTGACTGACTACATTTGAGGTAAGAGGGAATGATGTAAATTAGACTAAATGAGTCAGTGAGTGCATTTACATGCACTTAATAATCTGATCGGATTTCGGCGGTTATCTGATTATTTGCTCCGCCTGTTTTTCCCCGTTTTGTGTTCTAATATTTTATGCTAATGCTGTTTGCTATCCGGTGTCGACCAGAGGAGGGTGGGTTCCCCTTTTAATGAAAATATGATAATGAATATGAATGAATCTTTAGCCAACTGTGTTTGAACACACATTGGAATTAGACTTCCACATTTAACCCATCCGTGCAGTGAAGCATCCACATACATGCACACTAGTGAACACACACACTAGGGGGCAGTGAGCACACTTGCTCAGAGTGGTGGGCAGCCCTGTCCACAGCGCCCAGGGAGCAGTTGGGGGTTAGGTGCCTTGCTCACGGGCACTTCAGTCATGTACTGTCAGCTGAGGGGATCGAACCGGCGACCTTCCGGTCACAAGGCTGTTTCCCGAACCTCCAGCCCATGAGGTTTTGAGTCTTGGTTCCTCTCAAGGTTTCTTCCTCTTGCTCTTAGGGAGTTTTTCTTTGCCACTGTCGCCATTGGCGACGCTCATGGGGGCTTGGACCTGGATTTTTCTGTAAAGCTGCTTTGTGACAACACCTGTTGTAAAAAGCGCTAAATAAATAAACTTTGACTTGACTTGACTTGACCTGCATACTCCAATTTCTTTGATCGGATTAAGGCCTAGAAATCCGATAAAGAGCATGTTCAAAAACAGAGCGCTGTCTCGAAAACAGCAAGCAGCATTTTACACAGCACCCGCGAGGCGGCAACAAAGCAGTGGAGCGATGCTGAAATCGACTACATGCTTGACGTAATATGAATATACATCATCTTCTATATGATGTATATTCTTGGTTTCTGATAAAGTGACTTAATGTTAAAAAAAAAAATGCCACGGCATGAAGTTTGAGTTTTACATTTCGTTTACGTTGCGTCTCATTCTGTGAGTTTATTTGCAGAAATCAGATCATTGCCTCACTCATGTAGACCTGGATTTTTCCCATTATCTGATTACCCAAGTGCAAATAAAAGCATTGAACAAATTACTGAAATTACTGACCAAATCTGATTTTCTGCAGTTATTGGATTATTAGGTGCATGTAAACACACTCACTGCCAGAGGTCCCACCTTGTGTGCCAGTGAGATGTAGAGTCCCTGATATTCCATAGCTGGGCTGTTTTAGTGGACTAAGTGAGGAGGTAGAGGTTTTCTGTTTGTGTGAAAGTGTAAGAAATCCACTTTGGGCCCTCTGAGCATAAATTACACCTCGTCTGAACTTTCAGCAGGAAGCCTTTTTTTTCCCTGGCTGGGTGTTTTCCTAAGTCTCTCTCTGAGCCGCTGGGTGGGGATTCACAGACACTGCGGTTCTGTAGTGATTGCTGGCTGACAGTGACAGCAGCCGGTGAGGAGTGATGTGTGGCAGTCTCGCTGGCTCACGCACACTAGCGGTGTAAATGCATCAATCTGAAGGCGGCAATTTAACTGCAACAAACACTATAATTTGTTACAATAATATTTATGGTCTCACAAATGTAAAGAACAACAAACATGGTAATTTAAACGTAATACAATATGTATGCTGTGTGTGTCTGTACACTGCAAAAAAGTACAAGTGAAATGATTTTAAATCTAGTTAAAATGATCTAAAATGTCTCATCTAATCTTATTATAAGATTAATTAACTTATTTCCAGATTTTTTACTTGTTTTAAGTAATCTTAAGTAAAATTATCTCACTATATTGGCAGAATCCTGCCTTCCACCTGATGACAGCTGGGATAGGCTCCAGCGTCCCACCTTGACCCAGAAGGATAAGCGGTTTGGATGATGTGTGTGTGTTTGTGTATATTGGCAGATAATTTTGCTTAAAAATATGAAGCAAGCGACATTTATCTGACAATATAGTAAGAATTTTATTTAATAAAATTAAATACTCTGAAGGCATAAAAGGCCCTGACAGTTTCCCACTGATCATCAGTACATCTACAGAGAATATACTTAATTATGACATTTTTCTGAAAGTTTTAGTGCACAATTTCTATTTATTTAATGAGTTAAAATGTAACTGAAATATAAAATAATTTAAAATATACAAAATAAAATCTAAAATGTGCCATAACTTTTGCACTGGCCATATTTTATGTTTTATTTTATTTTTTTCATTATATTAAATTCGATGAAAAAAATGAAAAATATAATGAAAAAATAATTTCACTTGTAATTTTTTGCAGTGTACAGACACTTTTTTTTTCATTATATTAAATTTCCCTGCGATGGACTGGCGACCTGTCCAGGGTGTATCCTGCCTTCCGCCCAATGACAGCTGGGATAGGCTCCAGCACCCCACCGCGACCAGAAGGATAAGCGGTTTAGATGATGGATGTATGTATTATATTAAATTCAACAAATAAACAGTAAGTGTGCATCAAACTGTGCAGAAATGTGTTCTCTGTAGAGGATGTGTAACTTATTTTCACTTCTCATGGAATTTGACCAGGGAAATTGCAACCTTTGCAGTTATGTGAAATCTGTTACCTGAACACATCCAGCATTTCAGCAGATCAGGGGTTAAATCATCCTGCTTTTGACTGAGGCACCAGAAAAGCTCGTGCCAGCCCGACACACTGCATACTCCATAATGACCACCATGTCAGATGCTTTCTAAAGGCCCACCCAGAACCAGATATTTATTGTGTTTATTTTCTTATTTTCAATCAAACCCCAGTACGAGGATGAAAAGCATGTATTTCCATCACTAAAAGTGTGTCCAGATATAGTCTGCACAAATCTGCCTATACATGCAGCTTTCAGACAGTGTGAATAATGGCACGGAGTAGCAACGGTAAACGCTGTTAACACACACGCGCGGGAGATATTATGCTGTGACTGTCTGTGAGCTGTGAGAAATATTTATCTCGCCATAAAAAAAGCTCGTTTATCATCAACCGCCATCTGTCAAAATAGTTCGGCATGCCCCGGCCTGAGCCGCGCTCGCAGCTCCTAAATTGACTGTTTGCGTGTCAGAAAGTAATAGTTTCTCTCCGAGGTTTGATCAGCTTCTCTTTAACACTCAGAAACACCGAACACAGAGATTCATTTCAGCTCACACATCAGCAGACAAGGCAAAAAACACTGCACATACGAGTGTCATGTAAGGAAAATAGAAATACAGGGAATTCTAAAGGGAACTGCTTCTGGCTTGTCTTTGTTTGGAGAAACTTTTCTACAGCCGTGGCTGTTCCTAACACTTCTGTGTGTGTCTAGAATACAGGAGTGCAGCCCAAAGTGTCCACGTTAAATGTTCCATGCTAAAAGTTTTTGCTCTCACAACCTGTTCAGGTGTAATAAGGTAAAACATGCGATGAAAGAAAATCCCTAGTTTTGCTCTATTACCCATTTCCATGGTTACATTACACCCATTTCCATGTTTACGCTACACCCAGCTCCAGGATTATGTGAAACCTGTTTGAATGATTAATGATGTTCATTTCCATTGTTACCTCACACTCATTTCTGTGGTTATGCCACAACTTTTCCCATGGTTACATTACACCATTTTACATTGTTAAACCATACCCGTTCCCACTATTGAAATCATGCTACACCAGTTTCAATAGTTACATGGCACTCGTTTCCATGGTTACGCCACACCCTTTTTCATGGAAACACTACACCCATTTCCATGGTTACACTACACCCATTTCTAATTACATTACACCCATTTCCATTTTTTATCCCACCCCTTTTTCCAGCTATGTGACAATCATTTTAACCATGTTCCACCCATTTCTATGGGAATGCTACATATATTTCCATGATACTGCTATCAGTTTTTATAGTTACGCCAAATCTATTTCCGTGGTTATGCCATGGCTGTTCCCACTACACTCATTTCCATTGTTATTGTTATTTTCATTGTTATGTTTGTTTTCATGGTTACCCTGCACCCATTTTCATGGTTGCAATACACCCATTTACATTGTTATGCCATACCCATTTACATGGTTATGCTACAACTGTTGTCATGGTTACCCTACACCCATTTCTATGGTTACACTACACCCATCTCCATGGTTCCACTACACCCATTTTCATGGTTATGCTACGTCCATTTACATGGTTATGCTACAACAGTTTTCATGATTATGCTACACCCATTTACATGGTTACGCTACAGCTGTTGTCATGGTTACCCTACACCCATTTCCGTGGTTTCACTACACCCATTTTCCTGGTTATGCTACACTATTTTCCTGGTTACGCTACACCTATTTAAATGGTTACGCTACACGTTTTCTCGGTTACACTATATCTATTTTCATAGTTACGGAACATCAGTTTTCATAGTAACAATACATTCATTTTCATGGTTACACTACACCCATCTCCATGGTTACACTACACCCATTTTCATGGTTATGCTATGTCCATTTACATGGTTATGCTACAACAGTTTTCATGATTATGCTACACCCATTTCCTTGGTTACAATACACCCATTTACATGGTTACGCTACAACTGTTGTCATGGTTACCCTACACCCATTTCCGTGGTTTCACTACACCCATTTTCCTGGTTACGCTACACCTATTTAAATGGTTACGCTACACGTTTTCTCGGTTACACTATATCCATTTTCATAGTTACGGAACATCAGTTTTCATAGTAACAATACACTCATTTTCATGGTTATGCTACACCCATTTCCTTGTTTAATGCTATATCCATTTTCCATTTCCACTCATTATGTACAAGTTCCGAGATAACATTCTCCGTTACTGGCTGAAGGCTATTACAGTGAAGATGAAGAGAAAAAGGAATTCGCTTCGAATGTTCAAAACTGTGGAGCACAAAAAAAGAAAAGTGAGTCATTTGATGAGAGGATATTCCATTCTTCACAGTTAACGTTACAGTTTTGAAGCGATGCATGAACTTCATAGCATCCCCCAACTTCTGAAAGCAGAACTACACCGTTGGTGGTGGATGTCCTTGTAAGACACTGGCCTTATCTAGAGCTCAGGTTTCTGTAACAAATGAAGCTTCTCCACCATGTGATCTCCAAGCAGCCACAACACTGTAGGCGTATTCTATGCTCTCTGCAGATTTTAGATTACAAGCGCACACACACACAGCGCCCTTATTTACGGGCTCCAGATATGCCCGCTATGTCTTCTGTCTGAGCCTGCATGAGGCAGCATCTCCGCCCTGCACTGACAGATACACAGATAACCGCATGTCTTCTGTTCGGACCCGTTGCGTTTTAAGTTGCAACACTTCGAGATTAAATGACATCTTTTTACGCCCCATTGGGCTACACGCGTTAGGGGTCTGTAATCAGAAAAACGTTGTCAATCAGCTTGTGTGTTGAAAAGGGAGGAGACAATTACCAATTTTAATGATACCTTGTGGTATAAAATCCAGTGATAATCATACCATTCACATTTTTATAATTCTGATAACCGTGTACGATTGGCGTATTTCTGAAAAAGTAATGCAACTGTTTCCCTGTCAAAACAGTCTGTTGTTTCCATATGAAGCATGTGGTTCTTTTACTGCCCTGTTGTGGCTCCACAGCAGAATTAGATTTGTAGGTAAAAATAAAATAATCCTCCTTTGCAGTAAAATAAAGCTCTGCTGATCGTTCAACACAGTTTAACAATAAATGGTCTAAAACACTGGAGTTAATGTAGGACTGCTGATTCCTCCTTTAACCCAGAAGATTGGTGCTCAGACTGCTGATCATCATAGCAACGACAACAATCTTGCCTAGCTAGTAGCAAAAAAAAAAAGGCAAAGCGAAAGACGAACATCGATAATTTGGAGACGAATTGACTTATTTGCATTTATAATCACTCCAGCTAGTTTCCTGATATGTTTAATCTGCAACGAGAAACTGCCAAACACTAAAAAGTCACAAACCTGAAGTCAGTTTCTCATTCGCCAGCTTCTTGTTCACATTTTCCCGTTCCACCTTAAATGGTGCAGCAGTTACATTCAGGCGCCTCAGGAACCTTTTAAGGTGGAACGGGAAAAGTAGAACAAGAAGCTGGCGAATAAGAAGCGACTTCAGACATTGAGAGACATTTTACAAGAAACTGTTCTACTTTTGTGAAAAGTTTCCTGCCAGAGATGCGAGAAAAGCAGCTATAGCTGAGCTAAAGCTTAAAGCAGAGCAAAGTAAGTCTGTGTTTTCATTTATATTATATTTTTTTAGTCTATACTAGCACATCAGCACATACCAAGACATATTTACAGCCAAGATGGTAAAATGGACCTAAAATGTTGTGGCTCCCAAGGTGGTTTGATATTTGTTGAAAGGACAAAATGGCTATTCTTAACATTTGGGTTGCCAACCTCTGGACTAGGGAAAGAACAGTATGTTTTGAAACTTTATTTTGAAACTGAATTACAGCTGTTTAAACTGTAGTAAGTATCTCAACATTATGGAGAGAATGATTACTCAAATGAGGGAGATGACCGATGAGAAGGACAACAAGCTAAAAGCTAAAGTAAGCAATAGTTAGTTATATATACTATCTAGATATCTTACCTCAGTAATTCTTTTGCTTAAAGCATATAAAACTCATCTCTTATGTCCATTTTGACCTGAATAAATATAAAATCACTTGTTTAGTGACCAAAATTACTCTAATGCCAGCTTATTTCTTGTCCTATAGATTAGTAGCAAGGCTAGCAGTCAGGATTGGTTGACACCACAGGGATCCTCAGTGGTTGTATGATGTATCAATGCATGCTGGGTATTGTAGTCAGAGAACATTGATAAATGAACACGTAAACAACATAAAATGCTGAATTCTGTTATACTAAAAAGGCTGAGAGACACAATGCTATGCTACAGAATACTGCATAACGTGACAAATGTTAAACATATTAGAGTTAACATTGGTTTACCCTCATTATAGAAACAATATCAAAACATTCAGAGAGATTTACTTATTTTTTTAATCATATCTCAATACAATCTGTGTAAAGTGACCTACTGATCTGCTGCCAAAGCTAACAGCAGCAGGGCCCAAAACTGTTGCTAAAGCATAGACATGTCAAACAGTGCACTTATGGATGTGTGTGTGCGTACATGCTGATGGCCTTACAGATGAAGCCAACTGTGCCTGCGAAGAAATGTTGAAGAAAGATAAACACACAGTCAGAGAAGATACAAAACCGTACAAAACCAACACACACACACTTCACACACCTGTCAGTACTCTCAGCGAAGCGTGGGTCAAACACACACACCGTCCACAAGCCTTGACCTCCTACAGTGAAGCCCACACGCTACACTGCAAAGCCTTTCATGAAAACTAGACTGGAAATGAGATGTAAGTTCTTATGTTAGGCCAAACAATGTAAGGTAAACAAAATTTACTTTGCAAGATTTCTTGTAATAAAGAGTAATATCTGGTTATTTGCGTCATTTACATGTGGCAGACGCTCTTATCCAGAGCAGCTTAAAAGTTAATCACGATACAGATGTAGAGTTAGGAGTCTAGAAAAGGTACTCTTATTGGTGTAGTGCAGGGGTCGGCAACCCAAATGCTAAGAAGATGAAACCACCTTGGGAGCCACAACATTTTCTGTCCATTTTACTATCTTGGCTGTAAATATGTCTCAGTATGTGCTGATGTGCTAGTAAAGGCTAAAAAATATGATATAAACAAAAACACAGACTTACTTTGCTCTGCTTTAAGCTTTAGCTCAGCTGTAGCCGATTTTCTCGCATCTCAGTTAGGAAACTTTTTGCAAAAGTGGAACAGTTTCTTTTTAAAATGTCTCACAACGTTCAACTTTTTATGAGGCTTCTCATTTGCAGCTTCTTGTTCTAATTTTCCCAGTAATTTTTCCAGTCGGTACTTGCTGAGCATTTAAGGTGGAATGGGAAAATTTGAACGACAATCTGGTGAATAAGAAGCTGATTTCAGTTTCGTGACTTTTTAGCGTTTGACAGTTTCTCGTTGCAGATTAAACGTATCAGAAAACCAGCTGGAGTGATTATAAACGCAAATAAGTCCATTCGTCAGCAAATTATCGATGTTCATCTTAAATCTTTTTCTTTGTCTTTTTATTAGCTACTAGCTAGTCGAGATTGCCTGCGTTGCTATGGTGACCAGCAGTCTAAGGGCCAGTCCTCAGGGTTAAAGGGTGAATTAGCAGTTCTACATTAACTCTGGCGTTTAAGACCATTTATTGTTAAACTGTGTTGAACGATCAGCAGAGCTTTATTTTACTGTAAAGGAGGATTATTTTATTTTTACCTACAAATCTAATTCTGCTGTGGAGCCACAACAGGGCAGTAGAAGAGCCACATTCCCATCAGGAAAACTACAAATACCATTAGTGGCTACTGATACCACCAGGAAGCAACACACACTTTGAATGTCTATGATGTTTTTCAGCAGGGGTGCTCTTGCATGAGCAGGGACCCGACCCCCAGTCTGTTGCATGGAAAGTAGTGATACTATCCACTGTGCTATATTAACCACTGAACAGCATCACATGTCTTAAAACTAGCAAGAAAATATGTAAATTTAACATTTAAACATGATATAAGCATCAAAGATTATATTTCCATGCACAATAAGATACAGGGACTCCATTTAAGTCTGTTTCTCTCAATCTTGTCTTCTGTTAAGACTATTTCTACTAATCTGTGACTCAAAATGTTACACTTCATCTTACCTGAGATGCAGAGCCGTATCGAGAGAGAGTAGCGTCAACGGAAGTTCAAAATGCTTGATGATCACGTGATTCATGTAGACTTCAGGTAGTTCCAGGAAGTTCTTTGCGGGCAATAAACCCATAAACGCTCAGCGACAGAACTGCGTCTTTCTGTGTTTTAAAGTCAATAAATGCACTGATTTACAATATTTCTATAGAAAACCAACGTGTGTGTGTGTGTGTGTGTGTGTGTGTGTGTGTAGTTACAACAATATAACATATTTTAAAGTCAAATTCGCTACTATTTGAGGATTAAACAGCTGTCGTTACCTGCCTTGCTGACATGTTAGGTTAATGTGAACATGGTTTCAAAGTGTGTTTTCGTTGTTTCGTTGCTTTGACTTTTCACTATTAAAGATATTATGTTCTTAAACTTGTATGGTAGTTAAGATCAGTCATAATGTTTATTGATTTACTTAGAGGGAGGTGAAGGGAAGGAATGTTTCAAAATTGAGATCAGATTAATTTGCAACATAAATAAATGTAATTAACATAAATACATCTTTAATTAATGGTTGTTTCAGTAATCCCAAGGCCTAGATAATCTTAATGACTTGATGACTACTGTAAACTCTATGACTTTCCGAAAGGACAGAAGGAGAAGGAGCCAAAGAAATTTGTTTGGCTTGCATATGAAAAAATCTGTATTAAAAAGCATACATTAAAATACATCACATCCAGACAGGTCAGGACATAATGAACACATCTATTTATATTTGTTTGTACACATATAAACACATTTCATATATCTTGTCTTTTTACTATGCACATATTTACTGTGATGGATTCACTAAATAAAGCTATAACGAACTCAAACGTGAATAGCCTGGCAGGCAGTTTGTCTGTGCCCTTTTCTCCATGTTGTCCTTGCATATAGTCCCCACCATGGTTTGCTCTGCTGCATGGAGATGCTTCAGTCGCTCGGAGAAAGGAGTGAAATGTTTGGTTTCTCCACTGACAGAGAGAAGAAAAACTGCTGGCTCAAGTCAGCAGGAGCAATTACTAAATTACACACCATCACAAAAGATTACAACAACAACGTGACACTGCATACGTTTCACACCACTGGGAAGCTTAATGTTTTATTTATTAAAAATAAGGAACAGGTAAAGAATTGCAAAACCCAGGGAGTTGAGACTCAGGGTGCAGGGTGGGGGTGCTGTCTTATTATAGGAAGTCTCTAGGCTGAGTTGAATCCCCCCGTGGTTCTTGCCATTAATCCAAAATCAACTAAACTGCAACATAATGTACAGAAACAGCCAACAGAATCACAAAGGCTGCAAACACTCAATCCATAAGTCTTATGTTAGAAGGCTTTTCTAAGATTCAACAGCGGTGGATGAAACGACATTAAGAGCAGGGGTTTTACCATCACTAGGCTGTTTATGGTTAACATTATGGGTTCCTAACTTCACTCAGTACCCCAGCTGAATCTGTTATCTGTTAATGTTTCTTAAATCTACTAATTTAGTCAGGGATAATCCACCGACATACTTTAATATACATGTTAATTTGATTCAGATGTGCTTATTATGTACAAACTGATTCTTTAATAGTTTTACCCTTTAAAAGTGAATCACAGCCAGTCTGTTCTGCTGCAACTCGGCCGCGCTGCTAGTATTTGCTGCTAACTTCCAGGAACTATTGAGGGGCTCCACGATCCGCCGTTTCTGTAAAAAAAAAATGGTCCATTGGAGTGAACGGAGTTGACGCAACTCTCTCTCTATACGGCTCTGCTGAGTGAACCTTAGATTTATTGCCTTTGATAAGATATAATTTCCTTTTATTGCCTTTGATAAGATATAATTTCACTTGCTAATATTTTGTTCTTTGCAGCAGCAGCTTGTTTGGTGTGCATATCTACAGCCTCTTAAAAGCAAACATAAAAAAAAACTATATTTAGCATTAAAGACCATAAAACAGTTTAAAACCTCATTATAATCGCTCTCCGTATGTTTATATTAAAAGAACAACTGAGTCAAATACGCTAACATGGCTAACATTGAATGGAAGCTAGTAGCCACCCATGTTGTTTGCACTATGTTAATTGCATAGTTTTATTCACAGTTAGCATTAGCATTTCTGTCTTTAATATCAAAATGAGTGTTTTAACATCATACGAACAACAAGATGTTCAGTCTGTCTCAGTAGCTGATTTCTCTGCATATACAGCATTTTAAATCATAAATATATCAAAAGCCCATCGATTGTTTCCTCAGTCACTGAGGCAATGCTATGATGCAACGTGCTACATTTTCTGTTACAGGAGTCGTGTTGTACAGCAATGTTCTTATTATATGTGGTATTTTATTTGTTTTCTTGTCATAAAGGTACAAAAGCAGCATTTTATTTGCAATTTTGGTAACCAGTGACTATTTACCTGCTTTCAACCAGGGATTAGCATGGTACGTCCAGGGATTAGCATGCTAGCTAAGTTAAGTAGCCAAACTAGCGTTAGGTTTTGTTAAATGTTAATAACTAAGTGATGCTAACTTGGTAGCAAATTAGCACTTGGTGTTCACATACACCAATAATAGAACACAAAATATTTTGTTTTAGTGACTCAGCACTTTTTAATAATCACTTATTTTATTATATTTCAAGATAGGAGGGCAAACATTGAGAAAAGTGAATGAAGGACAAAGTAGAAGGCAGACAAATGAATGAATGAAAGAATAAAAGAACAAAATAAATAAATAAATAGAAAAAAGACAGTAACAAAACAAATGGAAGCGGCTTTTATCTGAAGAAGATAGACAACAACAAAAGAAGGTGGCAGAGAAGGAAAGAGAGACTGTGAATGTGAGAGAGAGAGAGAGAGAGAGAGACAGAGAGAGAGAGAAGTGGCTAAAGCTGCTTTTAGTAAAAAAGCTACCTTCCCCTGAAATTTACTGTAAAATCTCCATAATCTGACCTCCTCAATTCAGTGCAACATTACAGCACTTCAGACATGCTAAAGTAGACTCAGCGTGTTATTTAGAGCTAAATTAGATGGAAATTGACTCCCGTTACTCTCCCTTTGGGCAAGAGCGTATTATAGCCATTTAATTCTACTAAATCACATAATAGCACAAGAGTAAGTCACAGAGCCAGACCAGTTCACTTCCATCGCACTGAAGCCTATTTCATATTATACAGGCTAGAATCCAGGCTTATCTGTACATTCAGCTGAGAATGCAATCGTGTGGCAAGAATCAGAGAGAAAAATAGCTTAACCCCTTAACAAGCCCTTACCCAGCTTTTATTACATGCCTCTATAACCTAAGAAATGCTTCATTAGTTTGCATTGAAGTCTGTGTAGTTAATGGATAATAAGCCTTAGTATGTGATAAGCCTGGAATGTTAAGAGGTTAATAGTCGCAAAGTCAATAGCATGTTTAATTGTATGTTAAACTAAGAATGTAGCCCTGTGCTTTGATCTGGAGAGCACAGAACAGTCTGACGTTTGTAGCATGATGTGAGTGAAAGAGTGACCATTAAGTAGTCAAAAAATGATCCTAAAATCAATAAATCGCATAATAGCATAACAGTCTGATCCACTTCCATAGTAATAAGGCCTGTGTTGCAGCATAATGTAAGTGAAAATTAGTTAAAAGAAACTGCATAATTCAGTGGGAGAGATGTAAACACTCATTCAGAGTGGTTTGGTGTGAAATGGTTGATTGTAGAGACTCTGATTTCTTTACAGTTGTGGTGATAGGAGGGGTCACAATGGCCACAACACAAATATAGAAGGTTGATGATAAAATCTGAAAAAAGTATTAATATATAATTGTTATTATATTGTATACGTTATTATTATTTTTATTATTATTATTATTGTTATTATTATTATTATATATTTACCCACCAATTCCACCAGTGAGTTTACATATGTAACACTGATTATGTGGGAAATTTAAAATAAGTTTTCTTTGGGCGTTTTACCTCATAACACCCTACATGTACCCTTTCACTATAAAAATACCATGTAAAACAATCCACCACCACAATTCTGACTCTGTAAGTTTCTCTAGAACAGAGCATTTCACGCCAAACCACTCTGAATGACTACATTTTAGTCATTTAAATCAACAGAGTAATCATTTATTATGAAATTTCCCTTTAACTGCTTATGTCTAGTACATCACATAGTTTAAACTTCAGGTTTAATTTAAAAACAGACCCATGTGTCCTGTCCTGAGTGCTGTTCTACATAAGCATTAACTTCAATTGACCCTAAGAATGCAGTCCATGAATCAGGAAGCACAGAGCGATTCGACATTGCTGAGCAATTTCTAATTCATGAGGCGGCTCTGATTTGCCCTCATTGTCACGGTGGCTGAACTGGCTTTAAAGGACCTCCTCGAATTCCGCGAGGATCCACTGTTCTGCTCTCTGCATGGGGTCCGTCTGTCCAGGCCGCCCCAATCAGCCCACCGCCGCTGTTCCAGCCGTCAGCGCTGCGGCCCCGAGCCTGTCTGATTGTCCTGGAACGAAGCATCATGTCAGGGGGCCTCATCAAACCAATAATAGCCTCAAATTGACAATCACTCCGGGACAGGGGCTTCCTCGGGAGAACCCGCGCTCCTCCAGGTGATTAGAGAGGAGAGAGACTCTGTTCACATCGATCCTTTAATAAACTCACAGTCTCCTGTTCGACCCACGCAGACGCCGGAGCTTCACGCCGTCACAAACACACAGAGGCTGCACTGACTCGCTTTGGATTTCCGCTACGGAGGACTGGAGGAATCATTGATTAACTTTTTTAATGTGATTTTTTTGGGTGTTTTTCACTCTGATTTGTCCAGTTTGATCATTTAAGAGTTTGTTTGGTCTGCTTTCATCATGTATCATGACTTTTTTTTTGAAAGAACATTAAAAATGGTTTGAAAATGCAAGACTTTAGTAATTTTACATTATAGAATTAGGTAAATTTGTTTATTTGTATCAAACCACACAACATGCATCATGCATTACATCTTTTATTCAATTTAATGCACATTTGTAGCATATGGTACATTTTCATCATAGGCAAACTTTGAAGGTGTATGCAAGTGTGTCTGTGATTCTCATATATATATAATATACAAATGTGTGTGTGTGTGTATATATTTGTATTACTTGTGGCTAAACTCTTAGATTGGAACACTACAAAGCAAACTTTTGTTTCAATTATTGTACTTTTGTAATGTTAAATACTCTGATAACTGAAAAAAGAACATTAAAATATTAATTATTATTATATTAATTAATTATTGTATTATAAGGCACATTTTCAGCCTTATTCCGTATTTTTGCTGCATCAAACAATATATCAAGTTCTGACAACAATATCATATTAGATTAAATGTAAACTATAATAATTGATTTTATTTTATTGTTCTATTCAATAATATCTTGTACAGTATTGACTGAAATAGACATCAAAGTATTTAAAGATGTTTATTCAATATTGGTTTTAAGTTTTTTTGCTGATAGCAATAATTCTGATAAATAATATAGTGTAATTATCTACTTTCTAGATAAGTTATCTGCTACGTTTTAAATATGAGGCATTCTGTCCAGTTTTATTATAATATCAGACAAAACAAGAATAGAATAGATATCATGTCACCTGCAAAGGACAATAATTTCATTGAAAACATCAAAGTTGATTCCAAACTTTATATAACTGTCTGTGTGTGTGTGTGTGTATACATATATATATATATATATATATATATATATATGTGTGTGGGTATGTGTGTGTGTGTACACATATATATATATATATATATATATAGAAAGGCAAATTTCAAATGTTATTTTGCTGAATTTACCCAATTAGATGCCAACAACAACACAATTTACACATTTACACAATGTAAGATTTCCACGTTCCTATAATTTAAAAGACATAATTACAGGCTGTTCCAGGTTTTGTTTAACTTCATTTAGATACAGAATGAAATGGGTGACAACCATCATTATCATCAGGGTGCCATTATTTATTACTCAGCACAACTCTGACAGCTCAAAGGCCTAAATAACACCAAGCTTTCCTAATGCTTTTCCCTCACATTGTCCATTTTCTCTGACATTGTCCCTCTTCCTCACATTTCTGACCCCTTTTGTCTGGATGTCCATCACCCTGCGGCCGTATTTGTGAGTAACCCGGAAGCTCCCCTCTATTATTTTGGTTCGTCCAGACCATTTAGTGGCCGAAAATAGCCTCGTCACTTACCACCTCTTATTTACCAATTTCCTCCTTTTTGCGTGCCTGAGAGCTGGACTGGAGGGCAGTGGAGGCCTGGCCAACGTAAAACAGGATAAAAAAATAATAATAAAAGGAAAACAATATTGTGGAGAAGTAACCGGAAGGTCAGAATGATCCGCACTTCAAAGGCTCAGACTGTACCATTTTTCATCCCGGAATGGAAGCGGGGGGTGCACTTAAACACACACGGCTGCATTACACGACAGGGCCTCAATGAAGATTAAAGTGAAGACAGTGGCAACTATTATAAAGCACTTTCTGAGGTTTAATGTGTTGTTTTTGTCTCTCTCTCTCTCTCCGTCTCCCTCTTTTCCTCTCTAAAGGGGTGTTCTGTCAAGTGTCCTGAAATAACAGAAATGGCTTTGAAATCCTGCACCTATCAACACCCGTCATTTGGGCCGCTCGCAGGAATAAGCGCCACGTATGAAAGATTAGAGGAGAATTTTCTTTTAAGATTTTGCCGCTGGTCTTTCCTCCCGAAGGAGAATAAAAGCCGCTTGATGGATGCAATAGTCGTTTCAACCTGCAACAATGGCGCAACGATAGGAGGAATATTAATGGACGTTTTGCATGCCATGGTACAAAAATGAAAAAGCGAGGCCTTTTCTGCTTGTGCTCATACTAAATGGCCAAAAGTATGTGGACACCTGACCATCACACCTATAAGAGCTTGTTGGATATCCCATTCCAAAACCATGGGAATTAATATGGAGTTGGTCCCCCTTTGCAGCTTTAACAGCCTTCACTCTTCTGGGAAGCTTTCTGCATGATTTCGGAGTGCGTGTGTAGGCATTTGTAAGGTCAGGCACTGATGTTGGACGAGAAGGTCTGGCTCACAGTCGACGCTCCGGTTCATCCCAAAGGTGTTCAGTAGGGTTGAGATTAGGGCTCTGGACAGTTGGACAAATTGACACAAAGTTGGAAGCATATAATTGTCTAAAATGTCTTTGTGTGCTGTATCATTAGCATCACCCTTCACTGGAACTAAGGGGCCCAAACCCCGACAAACAGCCCCACCAAACTTTACTGTTGGCACTGTGCACTCTGGCAGGTAGTGCTCTCCTATCATCCACCAAACCCAGATTCATCCTTTGTACTGTCAGATAGTGAAGTGTGATTCATCTCCAGAGTGAAGTGTGCTTTACACCACTCCAGCCGACGCTTGGCATTGCGCATAGTGATCTTAGGCTCATGTGCTGCTGTTCGGCTATGGAAACCCCTTTCGTGAAGCTCCTGATTCACTGTTCTTGTGCTGAAGTTGCTTCCAGAGGCCGTTTGAAGGTTTGGAGTGATGAAACAGAGGATAGGCGAGTTTTGCTCCCTACGCACTTCAGCACTCAGCGGCCCACACTCTGTGAGTTTGCGTGGTCTGCCGCTTCATGGCTGAGCTGTTGTTGCAACTAGGCGCTTGTGTTTCACTATAATAGCACTTACGGTTGACCGGAGCAGATCTAGCAGAGCAGAAATGAACAAACTGTCTTGTGGCAGAGGTGGCATCCTATGACAGTGCCACGTTTAAAGTCACTGAGCTCATCAGTTCAACCATTCTACTGCCTGTGTTTATCTATGGAGACGTGTTTGATTTTATACACCTGTTAGCGATGGGCGTGGCTGAAACACCTGAACTCAATAACCAGTAGGGGTGTCCACACACTTTGGCTACATAGTGTACAATACATAGCAAATACACTAACTACTGAATATGTGGATTGAATGAACTGTCAATTCAGCCTTTAGAGTTTTTATACCAATTAATTTCTCAGTTTTTACCCATCCATGATGTACCATTTCCTGTTATTTGTTCATTTCCCATCCCTACAGTCGTCCGTACTGTTCCATGAACTGACTTGACTCAAGTTACTCTGTTTAACTTTATTTAGTTCATTATTTAGCAATTTATCAGCAAAAAATACATATTTAAACCTATATACTAAATCAGTTGACAGTTTTACATTTTATTTCATTTCTTACTCTCTCTCTCTCTCTCTCTCTCTCTCTCTTTCTCTCTCTCTCTGTCTCTCTCTCTCTCTCTCTCTCTCTCTCTCTCTCTCTCTCTCTGTCTCTCTCTCTTTTTCTCTGTTGATTCTCAGCCCTGCCTGATTACTGAAAAAAAAGCATAGGTTAAATATACATTATACAAGGCTGTCTCTACACACTTAAAAATGATGGTTCTTCAAGGGTTCTTTAGTAAAGAAAATGGTTTAATATAGAACCATGAACACTCAAAGAACCTTTTGCATGATTAAAGGGTTCTTTGCATTGTGAAAGAGTTCTTCAGAGTGATGGAGAATGTGCTGTTCTATATAAAACCTATTTGAAAATAGTTCTATATGGCACAAAAAAAGGTTATTCTATTATTACAAGCTTGAAATCGTAACAAGAGAAGAACCCTTTCTGGTGCTACATAGAACCCTTTTCAAAAAGCACATTCTGCATCAGTCTGAAGCACCTTTTCTTTTGAGTTCTTTGAGCATTCATGGTTCTACATAGAACCTTTTTCTTTACTAAAGAAACAGTGCCATACCCTGCTTATATGATTTTTACCAAATATGCCACATGTACTTCATTTCCTTGCTTTAAATATGATTGACATGAATTATTCTTCAATTTCAGGTCTATATCAGGTTGTCCAAAGTGTATCAACATGCAGCAAAAGCCTACCTAAGGAGATATTTCAGAGGAGATTAGATATAAGATAATCCACTTGCATTAGGAAGGAGAACATTCAAGTGGAAAAATCAAGAGTTTCCAAAACTGGATTTCAAAAAATGCTGAAAAGATTTTTTACAACTGTGCAAGGCCTGGTGGACACCAAAACTGACCAATCAGATAAACAGCACTTAAAGCTTTCATCTCTGAGAGAGAGGAGAAAATCAAGCTGCTTCAGATCTGAAAACATCCACAGGTGTTTCTGTCCATCCTTCCACTGTGAGAAGATGACTCAGCGCTATGGGTCTGAAAGGATGTGTAGCTGTCAAGAAGAACCTCACTGAGAAAAGGAGACGGACACATCAAACAAAGAAGCTGAATGATGGACTGACCACCCCAGAGTCCAGACCTCAACACCACTGAATGTGTTTGGAGGTGTGTCTGCAGATTCTTTGAGGAACTGAAAGTGGGTCTCCAGAAAAGAATGGAAGCTGTAATAAAGGTAAAGAGTGACTCACTAAATACTGAAAAAACTGATATTATATTTAGTTGTTTCTATGTAATTTTCTGTTTAGTATGTTTTCTACTTTTTCCTGACACTGAAAAATGAGTAACTTGAATTAATACGACTGTAAATTAAATAAATGAAGGCCTTTTGCTCAGCACTGTACCTCCTTTATTTGTATACAGTTTGTGTTTTAGCCCGTTTTTGGCACTTTGGCCCCCCCAGGACAAAACGTTTGGTCCCCCTGGCCTACATAAACATACTGGACACACAGCAACAAAGCAGCCCTTCATGCATGCAACTTTAAGGAGATGTTCACCACAAAAAAACAAGGAAAAAAAAAAAAATTCCCTTGTAGTTAGCACAAAGAAACAGCAGCCAGGCGGTACTGTATGTGAGCGCAGAGCATCTCGAAGTGGAAAGGGTGCTGTGTGTGTGTAATGCTCCAGCTGAGGGCTGTTTTGAAAGGCCTGCAGCGACATGAAGGATTTTCCACAGCGTTTAGTCTCGCTCTCCCCACAGATAGGACGTCTAAAAGGGCCTAGCGTGCCTAGATCTGGCCGAGACTCGTTCCACCCAATGAAGATGAATGGGCTTTATCAGGGGGCCCATCTGAAAACATGGCACTCCGCACCAGGCCCCTTTTGATGCGGCTCCCGTGCAGGAGTATCGCCGAAATGTCCAACAGCAAGGAAGTGCCAATCAGATCGACCCTCCGCAACAACACCGGGACTGTAGCAATGTTTTGTTAGGTCCTATGGGGGTAGAGGTGCTGGTAGGCCTGGAACTGCTCCATGCAGCAGGAGGAAACGTCTGGTAGACTGTTAGCCGTATGGCTAATGCACTTTAAGGGGACGTAACAGCTCAACATGAGGGATGTATTTCAAGGCCGTATTAGTCATAACCAGCTTGGTGTGTAGGTTTTGACTTGGGGGTTAACAGGGTGGTCTGAGCATCAGTATAATTGTATTTCATGCATTTCTATGGGTGTCTCATGTAAAGGTTTAAGCAAATACACCTCACACTGTAGTGCAGGAGCTGGAATATAATTGCTACTATTGGAGACGCTTTACAGAATGCTGGGAATTTATTCTGTCTAACGAAAAATTGTAGGTCACAACTCACTTTTTGTCAAAATATTTCAATTTAGAGTGTTTTATTAAAGGAGAACTCAATTAAAGAACTCATTAAAAAAATTCTATTTATTTGCTGAATTTAACATATTAGAAAATAGTACAACATAAAATATATGTTGTGCTGTAACTTTTGCACAGGCCACATTTTATGTTTATATTTTCCAGATTGTTAAATTCAGCAAATAAAGAGTCTCTGTGTATTAAAATGTGCAGATGTCTGTTCTCTGCAACTTATTTTCATTTAGAAAACCAACAAAACATGTAATTTGACCAGACGAGCCCAAACGTTTGCATAAGCTGTGTGTTGTTATTAAATTATTATATATTTACTGACCAAAACCACCCGTGTGTTTTATATGTGATGCTGATGATGGTAAAATGGTGAGAAATTTGAAAGAAAGAAGAAAAAGTTTCTTTGGGGACTATTTTGCTTTATATATAGATTTAAAAAATACAATTTATGCCAAAATCTTTCGTAAAACAGTGTCTCAGACATCAGGCAGTTTATTCCGAACCATTTCATGTAATAACTTGTAGCTTTTAGAGACATTAAACTCTTCAGACGTGTGGTTTCTTTCACCACCACTGTGAACAGTTCTGACTCAGAAAGGGAGCATTTCAGATCAAAGGTCACACTGTTAGCATAGACTGGGAGTCATTTTTTGTTGCATAATTGAGCCGATGTTCACATGATGGCAAACCATATGCACATTTTTGACAAAAATTACAGCCGTGTTTAAGTTAAGTGGAATTTTTGCTGTTCTGTGAAGCTCATCCAACTTCACATCAGTTGCTATGAAGGAACGCATTTGTGGACGGAGCCTGGATTGGTCAAATTTTCACCCTTTTCCAGAATGAAAAATGTTTATTTGCATTTCACAATCTGATTACGCTGTGAGCTTCTGGTAAGCCTATGAATCAGTTCACCCCTAAAAACTTTGATTATACGGCAAAAAGTCTTCTAATCTATCATGACACACACAAAATAAATAGGATCCACCAATATGGGAATTGTGAGCCAGTGCCAATGTCTGACAATACTGATGTCCATATATAGTCATGAATTAGAATCTACATTGATTAGCATTACAGAGAAATGTAATTAAGGGTTAAATGCAGTAAAACGGATAAAATGCAGATATTTCAGTGCTTGTCGAGTTTAAAGGGCCTATATTATAGAAAACTCACTTTCTTTTAAATAAAGCATTTGACATAGTATTTAAGCACTGTTTAAGTTGTACTATTCACTGCCCAGTCCATACAGTCCATATACAGAAGCTAAGCTGCCAAAATAGCCTATTTCAACCAATTCAGCCTACAGCAGGTTAGCCACGCCCACTCTCGCTGAAGTTATAAGGAGGGTTTCAGCCTGGGCTGCTTTTTGAATCAAGCACAATACAGGACAGGCAATCAGAACAGAGCTCATTTACATATATATCAGTCTTAAATGTAGTAAAATGGATAAAATGCAGATATTTAGTTCAGTAATCCAGTGTCACCTAAATACAAGAGTGCAATAGATACACCATCAAATATCAGTTCAAAATATTTGCCACATCTAAACATCTGCTAATATGTTCTTTTAAGCACATATCTGCATGTCGCTGCTGTTGGAACAAAACCTCTTATCTTCATTTTTGTTGTTTTTTAGTTTTTGACATATTTTGACCTGTTGCTCTTTACATTGTCTGTAAATTTTACAATGAATGGATCAAAAGAAACAACCCAAAATGACTTGGAAAGAATTCTGGTTCCATTGACTTACATTAAAAGTAAAGTATGTTTTTGGCTTCTCCTGTAAAGTTACCATTTTGGAGATACGAGCTTTTGTTCTGACAGCAGTGATATATTCTGTAATAGTAGCAATTAAAAGCCATATTGAAGTATGTTCTCTGTAGACGATGTGTTAACTTACTTTCACTTAAAAAATCAATAAAATATGTATTTCGACTGGTGATCAAATTTTTGCGTACAACTGTATGAACTGATAGTCATTAACCTAAAATACGTTTTGATGTCAGAAATGAAAATAATAATAAGGCCTCCTTATAAAGTTGGCTCATGAGGTCACTACACACATCCTATAAAGTTGATGTAAACAAAGTAGCTTTACAGAATCACAGAGAGTCCCTTTCATTTGTGCATGGAGGACGTCTGTGATATTTTGCAGAGATTAAACCACTTCAAAAGAGAAAATAATCTGCATATTTTAAAACATTTTTTCCCTTAAATGTCTCCTTGATAGGCTGATCAGACCACTACTAATCAGTTTCTTAAAATGTGCACCGAAATCAAAGTGTGGTTATGGCGATGATTAAGAATACATTAAGAGTACATTAGCATTTTAGGAGCTGCGGAAGTGTGCGCTTGTTTGCGCGGCGTGTACGGCTCCCCGCCGAGTCTCAGGCTCCCTTCTAATTGCACTTGATTGGTTTGCGATGCTTTTGTTTCAGCCCGCTCCATCGCTTGTGCATGCAAAGCAAGAATAAAAACATTGGAGTGTTTTTTTTTTTTTGTCGCATATTCCCAGTTTGATGAAGTAAAGCACATAAATGCAGTTCAAATAAACACCTAAACCTCCGAAGAGTTGCCCAGACGTGCTGTAGTGAAATGTTTGTTTTAGAGGATAAGGGTTATTTCCTAGCCTTGACCTGAATGTTCAAACACATTTAATCCATTCAGCTGAACGTGGAAGTCCTCCAGAGAGCCAAATGTGGGGAGTACAAATTCTAGAAGGAGCCAAATCAGAGTGTTGATTATTAAATACATATTTATATAGTCGAATGCAGAAGTTTGAACAAATGGCATGTTTTTCTGAGTGAAAATAAGAAAACACATTTAAATATGGCATTTTCTGCAAATTTAAGCACACAGTTTTTATTTATTGGCTGTGTTTAAAGGGCCCATTTCTTGGAAAACTCACTTTTTATAATAAAAAAGTTTGACATAGTATTTAAAGTTTCAAAACATACTGTTCACTCCCTATTCCATACAGTCCATGTATGTAAACTAAGCTGCCAAAATAGCCTATGTTGATTTCACTGTTCTTGTGATGTCACAAAAACTAATTACATATATCTTCCTATTAAGCCTACAACGCTTTAGCCCCACCCACTCTCGCTGAAGGTATAAGGAGTGTTTCAGCCTGGGCTGCTTTTTGAATCAAGCACAATACAGGACAACCAATCAGAACAGAGCTCATTTACATAAGTCAGTCTTGAATGCAAAAAAATGGATAAAAGGTGGACTTTTTAGTGCAGTAATCCAGTGTCACCTAAACACAAGAGTGCAAAAGATTCACCATCAAATATCAGTTTGAAATATTTGCCAGTTCTAAACATCTGCTGATATATTTTTTAAGTAAATATCTGCATATATTCTGCAATATTAGAAATTAAATGCCATATTTACGTTTGTCTCTGTAGAGGATGCATTTACATATATTTGACTATTAAGCCTACAACACTTTAGCCCCGCCCACTCTCGTTGAAGTTTTAAAGAGTGTTTCAGCCTGGGCTGCTTTTCGAAGCACAATACAAGATAACCAATCAAAACAGAGCTCATATATATGTGTATATCTGTCTCTCTGTCTCTCTCTCTCTTTCTCTCTCTCTCTCTCTATATATATATCTATATATATATATATATATGTGTGTGTGTGTGTGTGTATATATATTTGTATGTATATATATATTTGTGTATATATATATATATATATATATATATATATACACACCGCTGTTGTCAGAACAAAACCTTGAACTTCCAAAATGGTAACTTTACAGGAGAAGGAAAAAACATACTTTACTTTAATGTAAGTCAATGGAACCAGAGTTTTTTTCAAGTCATTTTTGGCCGTTTCTTTTGGTCCATTCATCATGAAATTTACAGGCACAGTAGCAAAAAACATCCTGTTTGAGAGATAGAGGGTGGGAAATGATCATGTTGAAATGAATTATGGCTGTTTTTGATACATAAATCCACACAAGTATCATAAAAAAGAGTAAATAAATACAAGAAAAATGTGTAATATGGGCCCTTTAAACTACTTTAGGCCTAAAAGAGTTTCAATATGTGCTTTAATACTTTGGAAAAGAAAACGGTCAAATCAGTATTTAGACAAAACCTGCTTTTCATACCAAGCAAGACACTTAAATATATAATAAACATAGCTAAAGTATTGGCACAGAACTGCTTTATGATCACTAAATATTTTCAGGTGTTTTTTCTTACATAGAAATTAACAGCAAAAAATTAAACAGTGTCCTGACATTTTTGATGGGCAGTGTATTTGATGGGCTCGTCCAAATATGAAAATCTATACAACATACCAGGTCACTCATACACTGACGAGCTCCTAAGTGACCTTTGGCTGTCCTCTGGTGCACCTTGTCCTGTCACAACATGTATCTTTATTGTATATATTTACTAATGAGCAGCAGACGGCTGCTCTAACTCCTGACCTCTTTAGGACGCTTTTCCGAAAGCCCTCTCTCTAAAGTCAGCGGGTCAGATCAGGAGATGTTTATAGCGGTCACCTCTCCATTTCCAACCCTCCTTTTTTGTCGTTTCATTTCGCCCTCTCTACTTCCCGTGTAATTATTTCCTTGGGGCTGATGCGTGAAGTTGAATGAGGGTAAACAGGGCAGGGTCATTCACCCACTGACCCTTCCCTCCACCCCTCCGCCACTTCACGCAGCAGTAGGAAATTACAGGGGATCGGCCAAATTACAGCTGGCCCACCGGCGAGAGGCGGGCAGCGTGCCGGCCGTCAGCGGGTGGGGGAGACGAGGGGTCAACCTCAAACAGACCTGAAGGACCCCACAGGTATGAAATAAGCGCACAGCGGTAAAAAAAAACTACCAGATATAACAGCACTTAATACAGAACTATACACAATGTAGGGCCTTTGATATTCACTGTTACACTACATTCAGTGGTGTTGAGGTCTGGACTCTGGGGTGGTCAGTCCATTGTTCAGCTTCTTTGTTTGATGTGTCCGTCTCCTTTTCTCAGTGAGGTTCTTCTTGACAGCTACACATCCTTTCAGACCCATAGCGCTGAGTCGTCTTCTCACAGTGGAAGGATGGACAGAAACACCTGTGGATGTTTTCAGATCTGAAGCAGCTTGATTTTCTCCTCTCTCTCAGAGATGAAAGCTTTAAGTGCTGTTTATCTGATGGGGCAGTTTTTGGTGGTCGACACTGCAAAACAATGGCATCTTAGGAAGTGAAAACATTTTAAATGTAGTCAATATATATGATATTTCTTATTATGATAGTGATGTAGGCATAGTATAAGCTTATTTAACCTCTTACTAGACATTTTTCAGTTGTTTTAAGTAATTTTATCTAGTAAAACTGTCTTATTCCATTGGCAGATCATTTTACTTATATTTTACTTATTTTACTTATATATAATGCAGATAAGTTTGCAGATTGAAAGAAATCATGCTTGAAACCAGTAAAATGACACTTTCATAACATAAAATTACTTAGAACAAGTAAAATGTCTAGAAATAATTCTAAAAATGTCTAAAAATATTCTTACAACACTCTCATAATGAGACATAGTAGACATATTGTTTAGATTGAAGATTTTTCACTTGCTAAGATATCATTTTTTGCAACGTACCAGGTCTTCCAGGTGGTTGTTAGGAGTCCCATTTTCTCTGTAGCTTTTTGAGCTCCATTTTGGAAACTGCTGTTTGTGCTTAGTTTTACAGATGTCCCCATATGGTGAAATCAGTCAGTCAATGTTGTTCTGCACGTTGATATGTTGTATCTCCTAATCTGCAGCAGTGTTCGCAAGCAGAAGTGTGTGTAGGTTACAGCTAAAGCCAGCAGTCTCTGCTGAAAGTTAACGTAAAGCACATCAGACGTCTTGTCTTTAAACTGCAACCTTGTCTAAAAACTTAAACAATTGGGAGACAACCTTCAGCTGTCCGACGGCCCGTTTTACTCCAGCGACATCATTAGCGTGCGTCTCTATCGGCTCAGGGGCCTCGCGCCGATCTGTCGCTGAACGAAATAAAACGCATCCGTCATTCACCGGCCTGATTAACGTGCTCCAGATGTTTCGGGCTTCGCGTTTCAGGAGCCTTTGTTGTGATAATGATACAGTACCCAGAATGCAACTGTTTATTTTCCTTTCTGTCCGAGTACAGTCGCACACTCGAGTGCAGGGCCCTCCGAAAAAGTAATCGAGCGCTTCAGATGAAAGAAAGTCAAATTAATCTTCCTGCTTTGCTCATTTTAATTCGTTCCCTCTTTCAGGGCCGCCCCCCCCCCGTATCCCTTCCACATGATGTTAATTGTAAACTGCTGTGGGCTGCCACACTGTAAGGCCAGAGGTGGAAGGGACCACCGTTGTCCACTTATGTAGTCAATTTATGAACGTTACAGCTGTCAGGTAGGAATGAGAAATACGCTTCCTGCTGTAGAGCCGTGGCACGGTGAAGTCTGGTGGCAAAATAGACCCTGTTTGGAGGGTCAGAAATAGAGTGGGCCACTGTGTGGCCTGCTGGTTCTCAACTTTATGTTTTTAACTTGTAGGGCTACACTGTCCTTCAACTAGTTAGCATCCAAATCGTCCAAACCTAAATCAAATTTAGGTAATAGGTGGTTCATGGTTTCAATGGGAAATCATTCACCTAAAAGATTTGGCATTTCTTGTGGAGTCCCTCAAGGTTCAGTTTTAGGGCCTTTCCTTTTCTCTCTGTACATGCTACCTCTAGATGATGTCATTAAGAAACATAATATACATTTTCATAGCTATGCTGATGACAACCAGTTATACATTTGCATTCCTTCTGATGATCAAGACTCTGTAGACAGACTGACCAGCTGTGTGTCAGATATTTCTCAGTGGATGTCGCAAAATTTTCTACAATTAAATCGCGAAAAAATACTGATCGTTGGTACTAAACCTCATCTCACCACACCTCTAGTACAAAACCAGGGCGTGATCTTAGACTCTGAGCTTTGTTTTATCCTGCATGGTCACTAAAGTAGCTTTTTATCATTTGAGAAATGTTGCTAAAGCTCAGCCTTTTCTATCTCTGAGTGACACGGAGAAACCTGTTCATGCAATTTGTTACAAGCAGAGTTGATCACTGTAACGCTCTTCTTACTGGACTTCCTAATAAAACAATACATCCTCTACAACTCATACAAAATGCAGCAGCATCCTAACAAAAACAAAAAGAGAGATCAGACCACTCCCATTTTAAAAGAGCTGCACTGGCTGCCTGTATCATTCAGGATAGATTTAAAGTTCTGCTCCTAGTTTTAAAGGCTCTAAATGACCTTAAGCACCGCTTACTTCACAGAGTTTCTGTCTGCACAAATGCATTCCTTCTACAAGCTTTCAGAAACTTGGCACAAATATCTTATTCATTTGAATAATATAGATATAGTGATTATGACCCAGTTTTCTTATCAGTTTAGTCATGGTCAGGCACCACCCCTAGCTAATTTCCCCCTCTTACACAATGTTACCAAGCTGGGAGGGTGAAAGCTAGCATAAAACATCATGTTTCTGAACTACCGCTAACACACCATCATTAAACAGCTCAACACGCTTGGAGGAGAGCCCTAACTGTTAATTCTGTTCTGCCAGCTAACAGATGCCCATGCTGCCTAGCATCAAGCTCAGCGATGGGGGAGGGGGAGAACCATCCTACCCACCCAGAGAGAGTGACTCCTGGCTACGTATGGCTGTGGCATCGCCAGGGATTGAACTCACACTCTCCCTGTGTTTGAACAGTTGTGCAATTCAAAAATTTAAAATATCCAAAGTTACTCACATCAGATTGAACTGATTCCAGCTGGAAATTACATGTTAGTCAGATGTTATGTTTGCTAGATTACAAAATACAAAAAAAGAACAAAAACGTGATCTATACTGCAAAGGAATGCATTTGTGGGTGATGCATGAAAACATCAATATATCTCTGAAGTGCGTCATTCTGTCGTGGGCGTCATGCCCAGATTAGGAACTCCGGATCTAGGCAGATTTTCTCTTTCTCTTAGTGAGGAAAATGAATGGAGTTTATCGAAAATTGCCACTATCACGTCCTGTCCTGAACAGAAATGTTCCAAAGCCGATATGTTTTGTCCTGTTTATATTTTTCCCCAGAATGTCACTGGATCCTCTGAATTATAAGGATGTTTACCAGTCGAAACATATAATAATTGTACATACACGCTCCTGCACACCAGAATGACATAAAAGTAAATCTAAAATTTAACATTATTAATATTTTCACCATTTAACAACACTAAATTACAGGCTACTCCTAGCAAAGTTGTATTTTGGTGGGGTTGCCAGTCCTACAATGTCAATTCTGTGCGCAGCAGTGTTAGCCTGCACATCTCTGGAACAAAACGTAGACAGAAAGACAAACAGCCTTTACATCAATTCAGTACTGAAGAAAAAACTCTGAAAAGAATGAATTAGAAAACTCCGGAGGGACATCAGGCCAAAACTGAAGGCACGTTCATGTATGTTCACTTGTTTAGCTAGCTGGCTAGTTGAGTGGTTAGCTAGCCATGTTGCTGTCTGTCAAGCTTGCAAGTTGGCTAACTGCAGCTGACATTTCACCTCAGAGATGTTGTAGTTACTGCTGTAGTTCTTGGCTCCGTGGCTGACTGACTAATTACCCAGTTCCTACCCTGTTTGTATAGTAATTAGCAAAATGGCCGCAGTGTGAATGCAGTGAATGGGTTTTACTTCAGCCAGTTTGGACAATACAATCCATTCAGGGAACAAAAGAAGTGTGTTGTTTCGGTTCATCTCTTAATTGAGCTGAATTGATTTCAAATTAACCCCTGACCCTAACCTACACTAAGCCTCCTTTTAGTCTGCCACTATTAATTAATGCTTTATCAGCCCCTGCACTGCAGAGCAGACAGAACAGAAAAGAAAGCAAGAGAGTGACAGGTGCGTATACTCCACAGAGACCACAGAGACTGACCCCTCTTAAGCCCAGACGTACCCTCTCTACGATAGAGATCAGAGCGTAAGGAGATCAGGGAGGGCTATAGGCCACCTGATACTGCGAAATACATAAAGGCCTTGTCAAACTACTGAACATGACACTATCTCATCACTAAAAAAGCAGCAGATAAGGCCCGGATGCAGACTCAGGGAGCGGCTGAACAAAACTTCTACAGCAGATTAAAGATGAGACCATTTTTATTAATCTTACCGGAATATCTGGCACAATCATAACATACTGCTTGTCAGGAATACACATTTTAATACAGATAAAAAATTAGCTTTGTTAATTAGCAGTAAATTAAAGAGGCACTCTGGCCAAAATGAAAAATGTGACCATGCTTAGTTGCCTCTTATAGTGGTACCATAATAGTATACAGATTGAGATTTTCAGTTTAAGGACTAGGAAAATCCCCTTTTTGGAAGATGTATCTTAAAGCTGAGAGGAAAACTCCAAGCAAATACTTGAGGGTGGGCTATTTTTCCCCTCACTGGATTTTCCAACGTAGAGGGAAGCCAGACAGCTAACATGTCTGCTGGGAAGTGGCATCACAACTGTATTTATTAGCCTCTACATCAGTAAATAACAGCCAGGATTTCTTTATCACAGTCAAGTCATTGGTTGTATGACTGAATGGTTGCATAATACATGCTGGGTATTGAGTGAACAACTGATGAAAGAAGATATACCCAAAACATTAGCACTTAGCTGCCTAATGCTAACTAACTGTTGCAGGAACATTAAATATAACTTGAAACATTTTAAAAGAGGGCAAGGTGATTTGACCGGACGGCATATGTATTGGAGCATGTATCACTCAAAGCACAAAAAAAGCTATCAATGAAATTTTAGGGCACTTTTCTACTGTAACTTTACATTCTAAAAACAAACAGGAACCAACAGAACCTATGGTTCGAGTTCTAGTTCCAGTTCAGTTTCCATCTACTTTGAGCTGGAACAGTCAAAAATAACATTTTATTTGGTTTTTTGGAACTGTAATAGCACTGAAACGTCTAATTTGGCTAATTAGCTACCTTGCGTGCTTGTTAGCTTAACTTATTGGCAGATATGAAACAATATACTGCACTTTTCTATGCACAAAAAGTCTACATTTATACATAATCATGTGCAGAGTCAACCTAAGCTTCTCTTGAGTGTGTAAATATCAGCAAAAACACTCATTCTGTGGAGGCTAGCACAAATGCTAATAGCATTAGCTGCCTAAGTAGCTTAACAAAGTCTTCACAAAGTAATAATTGTGTGCTAACCTAGCCTAAATTTGATGACACAAAAATATAGTTGGGTATTTTAATGGTAGAAATAAAACGAGAGCTACTTCAAATCAGAATTGCAGCCACAAGGTGACCTTTTTTTTTCACTGAAGCAAAAACGAAAGCTAACGGATTTTAGTTCTGTAGTTGCGGAGGGGGCTCCCCCACCCCCCTTTCAGAAATCAGCAGTGTTCTGGAGTGACAGTAAGAGGGCAGTGATTAGGAGAAGGACGTACAGGCTCCAAATCAGCCAGCGTTGGGGGGGAGGCTTCTCATCAGTGGGCAAAATGGCACACTCCACAATCACACACTGCACAAAAGCGCCCAATTCAGGCCTGATTGCGCCCCTCTACCACCACCACCACCCCCACCCCCACCCCCACCCCTTCAAACACCTCCCCTCCTCTCTCCGATTAATGCTCCTCCAGCTCCAGCCTGCCAATCAGCCGGCCCTCCTTCGCTCTAAGCTTTAATGTGCGCTAATAATTGGAGCAGATTTGTAATCACTGCTCTCCTCAGTCTGTCAGGTGGCTAATTGCTGTTGTTTTAAAAAGATCATTAGGGAGGCGAGCTCAGGGCCACCTTCAGCACACTTCAGCTTCAAGGGAGAATACATAATGTTAGCAACTGAGGGGTCAAAGTTTTGAGGTTTGAGGTCCAGTGGGAGTCAAATTGTACACTTCGAAGTTTCTTTGATGTCATGTTAGAGATTTCTTTAGCGAGAGTTTGGTGAAAAAAAAAATTATGATTTTTTTTTTCTTACCCCAAAACATGCATGAATTAGTCAGACTCCTATTCACAGTGACGTATCTAGAACTTCCAGAAGGCCTAGAGTGAACTTTTTTTTGATTTAAAAAAAAAAATGAATTGATGATTGGTTACTTTCACAGTCACTTCTTATTGTTTTGGAAGTTAATCTAACGTAATGCTTTCCGTCCAGATCCTGAAGTTCTAACTATTATTTCACACAAATGGTTAGACCTTCTTTGAAGGCCTAGAAGGCCCTGAGGGCTCCCCACTGGTATAGCTACAGTATTTGGACTTTCGTGCCATGCTTAGAAATGTCTTAAACGGGTCATTCTACAGAAACGTCCACTTTTTTATCCCTCCATAGGGGTCACTGGTGTTACCGATCCTCATTAGTGTTACACATAAGAAATGAAACACCAGAGACATTTTTAATGAAAACTGCATTTTACAAAATGACTACAGAGCATCAAACCACATGTTGTCAATCATGCAGAATCCACTAAAATATGTAATTTAATCCATTTGTATTATATTTTTCCACAATTACCTTAGAATAAAGAAGGTCACACCAGTGACTTTAGCTAAAAGCTTCATATGAAATCATGAGCTAAATGAGAAAATCTCTGATAACTGAGAGACACAGTGGACTCACCATGTGGTTTTCTTCATAGATCATCAGAAAACAGGTAAAAGGAAGTCGAGTGATGTCATCAGTGTGATTTTTATTTCAAAATAAGAGATTTTTTGTTATGCAGTAACACCAGTGACACGACTCCTGGGGACCACAACTTTCATTATATATTTTATAATATTTATTTGTTTTCTTTACGTCATTTAAATAATATATTTCATAGTCATGTATAGATTATTGTAGTTAAAATGGCAGAAAAACATGTTTTTTACCTGAAAATATGGCCTCAGCCTTTACACATGACTGTGAGGACAAGCTCTTCTGTGCTGCTTGGAATTCTATATGATTGATTTAAAAAACCAATATTGCTAAATTGAGGCTCAAGAAGGTGTAATTGTTAAAATAACTTACTGTTTTATTTTAAAATATAAATAAACTGTAACCCTAACATGTTTTTCAAGTGTAATACATCTGTAAACACTAGGGACACAAAAATGGACGTTTCTGTAGAACGACTCAAATTCATTATGTTAAGAAACAAAATGTCAAACCAAGACTGTCAAGTTCTTTTTCATAAAGTATTCTTCCTGAAGGCGCTCGGTGAGTTTCAGATTGTTTTCTGAAAATTTGTTTACAGGCTTCTGCAGGTTTGCGTCCAGAAGGCCTTTGTACACTTCTGAGTTCATGATCCCATCAAAGAACACAACCACTGTGAGAAACCTGCGTTTTTAAAAACAACATGTAATTAAAAACTTCAAATTATTTTGCTGCTACAATGAAACATGAAGAAATTCTTAAAAACATCATCAATACAGTTTTTATGTATACAAAATCTATAATAAGTACATACAAGCATGTTAAGCTGTTCTGCTATCTAGACCCCATTCTTTTTCAAGAGTTTGCACTTTGTTGTGGTCATCTCTTGTATCTCTCTCTAGTCCAGCGTCTTAGAATGGCTAGCACATTTGAGTTCCTCGTTTGGAGGTAGCTGGCCTCTAAAGTTGGACTTTATGTTTGTATGTTTTTTTTTGGCAAAATCCAGACACACACAGCTGTTTGAGTCCACTGAAAAGAGAGGACAGTTGAAGGACACATCTGAATATCATTGCTGTCAAAACAAAACATTGTATCTCCAAAATGGTAAATTTACAGGAGAAGGAAAAAACCTACTTTTAATGTAAGTCAATGGAACCAGACTTTTTTCCAAGTCATTTTGGGCCGTTTCTTTTTGTCCTTTCATCATGAAATTTATATACAATATAAAGGACAACAGGCCTTTTCAGTTTATTTCAAAAACTATAAAACGATGCAAATAGAGATACGAGGTTTTGATCCGACAGCAGCGTTATTCTAAATCAGTTTCTTTTGGCCCTTTCATCATGAATTTTGATCCAATGTAAAGACCAACTGGCATTTTCAAATCATGTAAAAAAAAAAAAAAGAAAAATGACAAGAAAGAAGATACAAGGTTCTCCTCTGACAGTGATATGTAGTTTGATTCTCCAGGCTCTTTTAAAGTTGGTTCCAGCCTTTTGTCTTGAGCTTTGGTTAACAGATCATGCCAGACAGGAGCTGCATAATCCAAAACATACTATATAACGTATATAACATATATATAAAAGAATTCAGTTTCTTATCATGAACAGCAAATTTCTTGAGGGCCAAACATCAACTTCCTTTGACGATTCCAGCTCTGTGCTTTGCAGTAGCCTTTAAAATACTTTTGCAGGTTTTTTCCACACAAACACTGTGTCCACTCACTGTCCACTCTATTAGACACTCCTACCTTGTCGGTCCACCTTGTGGATGTAAAGTCAGAGACGATAGCTCATCTGCTGCTGCACAGTTTGTGTTGGTCATCCTCTAGTCCTTCATCAGTGGTCACGGGACGCTGCCCACAGGACGCTGTTGGCCGGATATTTTTGGTTGGTGGACTATTCTCAGTCCAGCAGCGACACTGAGGTGTTTAAAAACTCCAGCAGCACTGCTGTGTCTGATCCACTCAGACCAGCACAACACACACTAACACACCACCACCACGTCAGTGTTACTGCAGTGCTAAGAATGATCCACCACCCAAATAGTACCTGCTCTGTGAGGGTCCATGGGGGTCCTGACCACTGAAGAACAGGGTAAAAGGGGGCTAACAAAGTATGCAGAGAAACAGATGGACTACAGTCTGTAACTGTAGAACTACAAAGTGCACCTATATAGTAAGTGGAGCTGATAAAATGGACGATGAGCGTAGAAACAAGGAGGTGGTCAGAATGTTATGCCTGATCGGTGTGTATGTATGTATATAAATAAACACACACACACACATATATATATATGTGTGTGTGTGTGTGTGTATATATATATATATATATATATATATATATATATATAATAAAAATGTTATCTCCATTTTTATTGTTTTTCAGTGTTTGACATATTTTGATAATGCCTGTTGCTCTTTACATTGTGTGTAAATTTAATTAAGAATGGACCAAAAGAAATGGCCTAAAATGACCTGGAAAAAAGTCTGGTTCCATTGACTTTCATTAAAAGTGAAGTAGGTTTTTTCCTTCTCCTGTAAAGTTACCATATTGGAGATACAAGGTTTCCTTCTGACAATAGCGATATGTTTATTGTCACCATAAATAGCACATCCAGAAAGAACTTCTACATTATTATTATTTTAGATCCTAACTTTAAGAGGAGCCAAGGTAGAACTTTCTTGGTGAAAGTGCATTAGTGCCCTCTACTGGTGAACAACTGTACATGTTTATGTTTGGGCAATTTCAGAGGCTCCTTGCCCAAACCAACCACTTGAACATAATCACCTTGTAGTCTTAGTACTTTGTACGTAGTATTTACTCCAGTTCATTGTACACAAATGCTACACACTGGGGGAACACCTGCTCGTCCTTTCTTCTGAGAGACGCTACTGCAGGCTAATCAGGATTAGGGCTGTCATAACGGATTATGTTAGTTATCAAGTAATCGACCAGTGATAATTAATCTTGTAATTCATGTTTTAAAAAGGCCAAATAATAAAAAATTGACTTAACTGAACAAAAACAGATTGTGCAGAGCCATTCAAAGATTTCAAAATAATCTAGAAACACCTTTAAACAGACATTTAAAATCTATTTAAATATAAATATATTTAATAAAAGCACTATAAAGCATAAAAAAGCATATAAATGGGCGTGTCCATCAGACTGTTTCTTACTGTAAGATGGAGCGGTAGAAGAATCTAAAATATATATTATCATCATACAAACTGCCAACTAAATGTAAATTTACTTTGATCACCCCCCCCCCAAAAAAAAAACCAGTACTGATTGGTCAGTTTTCCTCGTTTCAAGATTTTAAGCCTTTTGTTTCCAATATAAACTCAACAATGACATTTCTTAAATACTTGCAGAGTCTAAGTACAAAACACATGATGTTTCTATTAAACATAAATGAATAAAAAAAAATTCAGACATGTATTTTCTTATTTCCCACAAATACTTAGACCTTCTCTAAAGGCCTACAAGGTCCTGAGGGTTCCCCACTGGTATAGATGCAGTATTCGGACAATGGTGCCATATTTGGAAATGTATTAGGAAACAAAATGTGAAGTTTAATAATCTCTAATCTTTCTATGGGACAGTATGATGCCTACAATGTTTACCACAAGGTTACCTCACAACATATGTGGATTACAGGTCGTATTAATAAAAATATAAAGCAGCGTACAAGCAAATTGTCTGCAAACACAGCCTTTGTATCAAAGAGCACTTTGTACACAATTCATCACCCCCTAGCATGTATGAAATATAATCCCTAAAAAGCAGTGATTAGACCAAAAATGTAATTTACCCAGCCCCCCCCCCAGCAAATGTAGTCAATCAGCCAAGACATGGTGTCTGAAGTTCGCTTCTTTAGCTTTGCACTGGAGCTACAAGGCTAATATAGCAAAGTAATGCAAGCTCATGTTCCACCACTTATCACTGTGGAGGCCCACATCATCACATACTCACCTCAAACTGTGTGGAGTTGTTCAGTAACTCTGTAATAAACTTGCTCATGTGGTTTCTGACACTGTATGACTGGTACTTATAGGTAAAAACAGTAGTGGAGTTGTTGCATGAAATCATATGCTACTTTGATATTTTTTGCATGTGAAGGATTCACATTTTTGTCATCCATCGTTTCAATAACATGTTACTCCCACTTCAGTAACCCTTTTTGCCAAATAACATTGAGAAATACAGTCCAATCGTACTAAAGTGTTGGTCTAAACTGGCCGCCACGCTCCCTTTTATCAAGATCAGGCTCTGTTTATTTTTTTCAAAGGAAAGACTTTTCTTTGATCATTACAAGAAATTAAATAAAAATCTTTTCTCATATATTTTGTGTGACCCTGGCAGTGATGAAGAAAACCACAAATTATCAAATAATAAAATAAAGCTTTTGATCTCGGCTATTCTGAAGTCACTTACTCTTCATCTGTCATTTAGGTTCGGGAACCAGCCCTGTGACCAGAAGGTCGGCGGTTCGATCCCCTGAGCCAACAGTACATGACTGAAGTGCCCTTGAGCAAGACACCTAACCCCCGCCTGCTCCCTGCTCTGGGCAAGTGTGCTTGCTGCCCCCTAGTGCGTGTGACAGATAGATAGATCAGTTAACGGCATATAATGACAATACTGAATAAATATGTGCAGATGTTGGTACCAAAATAAAGTGTCTAGGTGTGGAGTGTCCAGATGTGCAAGATGCACGATAGTGGCTACAGAAAGTGCAATATGTACAGTAGTGTCCACATGTGCAGATGGACAAAATAAACCTATGATTTAGCATGAGATTCAGATTCAGTCCTCTTCTCTCTTCTCTTCTGGCCCCCCTGGGAAGAGCTGAAGAGCCTGATGGCTCGTGGGACAAAGGATCTCCTGAATCTGTCGGTTGAGCAGCTCTGTGACAGCAACCTGCCACTAAACATGCTCCTCCTGTCCATGATGATGGTGTGCAGCGGGTGGCCATCATCCTCCGTAATGGAGAGCAGTTTGTACAGTATGTGGTGTTTCACTGCATAGATGGGTTAAATGCGGAGGTGCAATTTCCCTGTTGTGGGACTAATAAGGGTCTCTTAATATGTTGTATATTAAAACAACTTTTATTTTGTAAAATTTGAGACCGAACTTCAATGGTGGTTTACATGTATATGTAAAAAAATATATAAATATATTTTGAAGTTTGGTCTCAAATATACATATATATATTACATGTAGTACTACTTTGTTCTATTGTATCAGATGGCAGTAAAATATCTTGACATATCGTATATCATGAAAAGCTCTTGAATTATATTGATATTACATTTTTGCCACATCGCCTGCCTCCATCATAACCACATAATTAAGTCAATTAGAGATTACACAACAGCAACACACGTTTTGGGGCGAATGTGTTATGATTTAGGCATTTAGTTATTCCCCCGTGCTTCAGTTAGTAGTTAACTAAGGAAGTAGTTAACTAACTTCAGATATCAAACCTGCCTGACTGCATCTCACGCAATCAAAAATGTCACTTTTTAGATGAGGCTTCGCTTTAATGTGAATGTGGTCTTACTTCTGTTAGCAGGAGTGAAGCAGGCCCACATGCCGGATGGGGACCTGCTAATGAGGCAAATCTCCCAAATGAGCCATCGCAGGATGGAGCTGTGAGAGGAATGGGCTCTAATCCTGAGGAAATGTGCTTCCAAACCGCTCCGGACTTTCACTTCGGGGCCCAAACAACAGGAGACGAATGATGCGGTCAGTTTCTGCATTGCTGCGAGGGCCAACAGTGCTCAACATTTCAACATTACATCTTCAGAGACAAGTTCTACATGCATGGGCTTTCAAAGTAACTACAGTTTAATTTGAAGCAGACATGCATGAGAAGAGAAAGGCAATTAAAAAGTACGTGTTTAAGAAAACCAGGTGGCCCTTATTAAAGATGGACGGTTTTCAAGAGGATGAGAGCCTTTTTTAAGCAGCGGATTATTTATATTCATTACAGTGTTTACCCCACAATGTTTACCTGCTGCCACAAGAAAGGCTATAATGTGCAGGTTTATGAACTGGACTGTTGTTGTGACGACATGACTGAAAAATAACAAGAACACAACCCAGCATTAAGCACATATGAATGAGGATGAATTGGCCCATTCATGTTCCACCCACAAGTGTGTTCTATTGAAGGAGCTGTTGCTAGGTTGGGCAGGCTTTACAGAACATTGGTAAAAATCCCATTCAAACTACAACCTCATTTCCAAAAAGGTTGGGGTGCCGTGCAAAGTTCAAATTAAAACAAAATGCAATGATGTGCAAATCATTTAAACTCTGTTTTTAGTTGAAAATAGTACAAAGACAATATATCAAATGTCGAAACTGAGAAATTTTATTGTTTTCTGAAAAATATGTGCCCATTTTGAATCTGATGCCAACAACACGTTCCAAAAAAGTTGGGATGGGGGCAACAAAAAGCTGGTAAGGTTGTGTACTGCTAAAAAAAACATGGTGGTTAATTGGCAACAGGTCAGTCACATGATTGGCTTTCAGAAGTAAAGATGAGGAGGGGTTCACCACTCTGTGAAAGACTGCACTATCAAATCAAGAATAACGTTTCTCAACATAAATTAGCCAAGAACTTTTGCTTTTCATCATCTACGGTACATAATATCATTAAAAGATTCAGAGAATCTGGAGAAATCTCTGTATGTAAGGGACGAGGCCAAAACCCAGTATTTGCTGGTCGTGATCTTTGGGCCCTCAGGCAGCACTGCATTAAAAACAGACATGATTCTGTAGTGGAAATCACTGCATGGGATCAGAAACACTGCTGAAAAACACTGTCTAGGAAAACAGTTATTCGCTGCACCCACAAATGCAGGTTAAAACTCAAAGAAACCACATATAAACAGGATCCAGAAACTCTGCCACCTTCTCTGGGCCCGAGCTCATTTAAAATGGACTGAGGCGAAGTGGAAAAGTGTCCTGTGGTCAGACGAATCAACATTTGAAATTCTCTTTGGAAATCATGGACGCTGTGTCCTCTGGGCTAAAGACCACTCAGCTTGTTATCAGTGCACAGTTCAAAAGCCAGCATTCATGATGATGTAGGGGTGCATTAGTGCACAGGGCATGGGCGATGTGCACATCTGTGAAGGTACCATTAATGCTGAACAATATATACACCGATCAGGCATAACTTTATGACCACCTCCTTGTTTCTACGCTCATTGTCCATTTTATCAGCTCCACTTACTATATAGGTGCACTTTGTAGTTCTACAGTTACAGACTGTAGTCCATCTGTTTCTCTGCATACTTTGTTAGCAACCTTTTACCCTGTTCTTCAGTGGTCAGGACCCCCATGGACCCCCACAGAGCAGGTACTATTTGGGTGGTGGATCATTCTCAGCACTGCAGTAACACTTACGTGGTGGTGGTGTGTTAGTGTGTGTTGTGCTGATACAAGTGGATCAAACACAGCAGTGCTGCTGGAGTTTTTAAACACTGTGTCCACTCACTGTCCACTCTATTAGACACTCCTACCTTGTCAGTCCACCTTGTAGATGTAAAGTCAGAGACGATAGCTCATCTGCTGCTGCACAGTTTGTGCTGGTCATCCTCTAGTCCTTCATCAGTGGTCACAGGACGCTGCCCACAGGATGCTGTTGGCTGGATATTTTTGGTTGGTGGACTATTCTCAGTCCAGCAGTGACACTGAGGTGTTTAAAAACTCCAACAGCACTGGTTTATTTACAATTATTTAAGCAACATGAGGGACACACCAATATGAGAATTGTGAGAATATGCTGATACCCAGTATTTTAACATACATATCTACCTATAAATAAATTTTTATAAAATATAGAAATTGGGGAACAGATCTATCCAGTTTAGCATTCCAGAAAAATATAACATTTATTTCTGTAGGGTTACAAATGCAGATAATGTAGGAAAGTGATTCAGTGCTGTATAAACATCCTGCTCTTCTGGAGTTCAATAAATACCGGTTTGAAATATCAGTCAAATCTAAACATGATCCGATGTTGATCGTTTTTATGCAATTACCAGCTGATACCGATATGATTCCAATACCACTGTGCATCCTCATAATTGTTATGAAAATAATGTCAGTTCACATTCCAGGTCATCCTCCTGGTCACTTTCACTTTGGTTTCTGACTCCGCCGTCTGACCCAGCGCTGTCCTGTATTCTTTTTCTCCTCCGCCTGTAGACAGTTTTCTTGTCCGATTGTTCGTCCTTCAAATGGCTTTTAACTTCCTCTGGTTCCAAGGCAGATTTCAAACAATTATAGAACCTGTGAGACACGATATAGTCAGAATCAGATTCACTTTATTTGCCAAGTATGCTGCACTTAATAAAGAGCCAATGTTAAAGGAGCTAAAGAGAAAATCTGTGAGTATCTGTACATATTCAGGGTTCATAACTTTTATATACAGTATATTACAGAATGATATGTGTACAGTAGTGTAATAATAATTTTATATATATATAAAAAACCACACACAAGAAAAAAAAACCATCAAATTAAACACCTTTCTATCCTCTTGAGATTTTCATCCATTTTGTTGTTAGCGACTCCAACAAGAAAATCAATGTATTCTTCAGAAACCAGGACTTGTCCTTTGTGGCTGAGAGGAACTTCAAGACAGTGAGTACTGCGCACAGCCTATGAGGAATTATAACCAGTATTCAATTAGTTACAAATGCTAAAAACAAATCTAATTAAACAACATGCTAAATGTCTCTAATCAAAATCTTTTTGTTCACCATAATGATTTTGCCTTTCTTTCCAACGGTCACTCCGGAGTTCCTGAAACCAGAGTTTATTGCAACAGAGTGCTGTGGAACAAAGAAAATACACATCACATTCTTCCTGCAAAACACTGTAATTATTTTGTAAATAAATAATCCTACACTGATCTCAAGATGGCGCTTCACTTGCATCAATTTTAAAATGTTATGATCAACTATAATAAATTATAATAATAACACTCAAGTAGAAAATGACAATAATAATAAGTAGTAAAAATATTCAAGCATGCACTTCTTTTTTGGCTAAAATAATATTCTCAGGCTATATTCAACCTGTTTTATTGTCTATTACAGTAATACATAACTATTTATGGTCACATTCGTGCCTTTAATGTATTTCAAAGTATTTGAATCATGCAAATATAATCAAACTGAATCTGAAATGTTTTGATGTCATGATTAAATTGTTTCCTAAAATCAGTTCGTTGTAAGGTCAGAGATTTCATGCTTCACTATAAGCTGCAGCAGTAATACGAATGACTGTTACCAGAAGTTGTGCGTCCTCTAACTGTCTGCACTGGACGTGAAGAACACAGGGTTCAAACTTAAACACAGCATCTCCTGAAGACTTCTGCAGAGCAGCCACCTGTATGAGAGAACATAAAACATTACAGTCTCCTATTTAGGTCCTGTTATTAAAGTGCCCATATCATGGAAAATATCAAGGACAATTTTCTGAATTGATCGTTTTTGTGAAGTTTGTCATTTCTATTATCTTTATATTTCATATCTGCATATTCAGTCTACATTCACACTGGAGTTATAATAAGTGTTTCAGCCCACACAATCAGAACAGAGATCATTTACATATATCCATCTTAAAGGGGAATTCAACATTCCTGCATAATTAAAGCATTTAGATGTAAACAATCATTCACAGTGGCAGTAATATGAACCAGATGAAAGCTGAACGCCTCTAAAGCTCCCTCTCAGTAAGTTACTACACAAAATGGTTATGAATATGCTGCCTGAGGCCCTGAGACACTGTTTTATGATAGCTTTGAGAAGGTTTTGCCCTAAAATGTATTTTTCAATACATGCATGGCATTTGTAAGGCGCAACAGTCCCAGAAATACATATTTTTTCCAGATTTAACACAATGTTACTATTATTAACAAATAAAAAAAAAACTCAGAACACACGTGTAGGTTCACTGGTGGTTTTCAATAGTAAATAAAATCGCAGTATTTGTGTTTCAGACATTCAGGTTCCTATCACCACCACTGTAAAGAAATCAGAGTCTATACGTTTCTCTAAAATAAGCAATTTCACCTCAAACCACTCTGAATGACTTTGTTTGCATCTCAAAAACTAAATAATGCAGAAATTTGGAAAAAATCAGTAGAACTTCCATTTATAGGCACACTGACATAACAGGCTGTATAAGCCTAAGGAATAAAGAGCTACGGGTCATAGTTAAAATAAATGGTTAAAATAAATTGTGACACTTTTTGGTACATAAAACCACAAAAGCATCATAAATGAAGGGTAGGATGTGGGCCCCTTAAAGAAAAGTGAGTCAGTGGTGCATGTCTTCTTACCACATCATCTTTCTTGCACTTCTCATGAGTGACAAATAACCAGGAACAGTTTTGCTTCTGTACTTCTATACAGTCTGATACCTTGGAGAAAAAAACAAAAACAATAATTAGAGAAACATCACAGCAATTTCTACCAAGACTTTTTCAAAAACTCTCTACGTGCTGAAGATGCTGTTTTTAAGGAGAACTCCACCAATTTTTCAAAATTTCTGAATAATTCAGTTCTTGAGATGTAAACATGGGTCATTCAGAGTGGTTTGACGTGAAATGTTTCACTGTAGAGAAACTCACTGACTCTGCTTTCTTTACAGTGGTGGTGATAGGAACCAGGAGTCCCCACGTCTACAACACAAATAAGCCTTTTTATTTACTATCCAAAACCACCAGTGAACCTACACGAGTCCTCTGGGCTTTTATATGCAATGTTGATGATAAAATAGTCATAAATCTGAAAGAACACGTTTTCTTTGGGGGCTATTTGGCCTCACAATGCCCTACATGTATATCTCAACCATCAATGGATTGAAATAAATGGACACAAATACATTTTATCACGAAACAGTGTGTCAGACATCAGGCAGCACATTCATAAACGTTTCTGTGTAATCTCATTTTCACATCACGTTCATAAACGTTTCATAAACAACTTTCTGTGAGGGAGATTTTAGAGGCGGACGTCTGGTTCCTATCACCACCACTGTGAACAAGTCTGACTCGGCAAGCTTCTCTAAAACTGAGCGTTTCACACCAAACCACTCTGAATGACTCTGTTTACATCTCAACCATTTAATTATGCAGAATTTTTTGGAAAAATGTGGAGTTCCCCTTTAAATTGACATTTACTGATTTACTAAATGAGTGAAACAGAAAGAGTTATTAGAGAACCTGAATCGTCCTGGCTGTTTGTTTATTCTTACCCCGTCGATAAGGATGATTCTTCCAGAACAGGAGCTGGTGGTAAAGTAATGCTCTGAGTCGTTTATGAAGATACAATATGAGCAATATCTCTGTCTATACTGCCCTTTTTACTCAAATCCAGCTTGTTCAGACTCTGTTTCTTCCATTGCTTGAATGTATTTTCCCCTTCCATCGTTAAACAGGACATATAGAAGCTGACAGTCGGGTTTTATTCGCCTATTTAGCACAAAACGCGCTTATTTTTAATGTTTTATCATCGCTATTGGAGTTAGCATGTGTCTGTATGAGTAGCTAAATGGTTAACAGATGCTTCTACGGCGGCCGCGTTGGTCCACATTAGCATTAGGAAGTTATTTCGACATCGCGACACGAGTCCAGTTTGCACGGTGAGTCCGTTAAGTCCGTTATTTTCACGTCTATATTTGCATTTTGACCAGCTTAGGTTTCATAAATTTTACCGTCAACTCGAAAGAATTAGCTTATTCGAATTTTCCGTTCCACCTTAAATGGCGCGGCAGTTACGTTCTGGCGCCTCAGCTCAGCCTTAGTGCTGCAGCATTTAAGGTGGAACGCAAAACGTAGAAGCGTCTACACTCAGTTTTTGTGCTTTTAATGGAATATTTCTGTTTAGATGGCTGTGTAGGCCGAAGCTAGGCTTAGAAACCTGTCCAGGAAAGCAACCTCATGGCGTTTCACCGTTAAAACTGATATTTAATTCAAGTTTAGGCTCAATCTTAGGAAGCTTGTCGTTAAAGTGTGAAAATGCTGAGTTCATTTTATGACACTGTTTAACTAGTAAATCCCCCTTTACTCCAGATGGCCGCTTCTAAAGTAATGAGAGCCATAAGGGTGTCAGAATTTGGAGCACCTTCAGTTCTGAAGCTCTGCTCAGACTTGCCTGTTCCCAGTCCAGGACAGAAGCAAGTGAGTTAATGCTGTTTACTCTGATTTATCAGTGGCCAGTTTATCAGAAACACCATATTTTGCCATGCTAAAGTTATCAAGTCTAACTTTAAAGGGAACTCGTCACTTCTTCAACATTTCTTCATGATTAAACAGATAAGATGTAAACAGTCATTCAGAGTGGTTTGACTTTAAGGGCTCCATTCTAGAGAGAATTCTAGTGACTAGTGTGAATTGTTCACAGTGATGGTGATGGGAACCTACGGAGCCCCGCTGGTGACGTCCTGTATAAATAAATATGTGGGAACAAGGTCCTAATGCGTGGCCACGACTTATTAAGGCGTGGGAATGGGATGATTAAGTCGTGGCCATGACTTAGTAAGGCCTGGGAATGAGATCACAGCTTACTAAGTCGTGGCCACGCATTAGGATCTCATTCCCACGCTTTACTAAGTCGTGACCACGCATTATTTTTATTTATACAGGACGTCACCAGCGGGGCTCCGTAGGAATCAGACGTCTAGAGATTTAAATGTCTGTAAAAGTTTCCTCACGTAAAGTTATTACATGAAATGGTTATGAATGTGCTGCCTGATGTCTGAGATGTTGTTTTACGATAGTTTTGAGATGAATTTTTGGCTTAAAGTGTATTTTTTATCCATTCATTCTATGTCAGAGAGGTACATAGCGGGGCTTTCTGAGGCAAAATGGCTCCCAAAGAAAACTTTACCACTATTTTACTACAATTTTTCTACTATTTTTCTATTTATGTACATTAAATATCTGAAATCACGTGTTTGTTTACTGGTGGTTTTGAATAGTAAATAAAATGGCTATATTTGTGCTGCAGACATGGCGACGCCTGGTTCCTATCACCATCACTGTAAAGAGTCTCTACAGTCAACCACTCTGAATGACTTTGTTTACATCTCAACCATTGAATTATGCAGGAATTAATTAATTTAATAGCCATCACCTCTGTATATGAATGTTTCTGGTGGAGCTGACATCTGCCTATCTGTCTAGCTAGATGGACAAACTTATGGTCATCTGCTCGTTGCTGTTTTCTCATACAGGTCCTCATTCGGGTGCGCGCCTGTGGAGTGAATCCAGTGGAGACGTACATTCGCTCTGGTTCCTATGCACGGACACCAGACCTGCCCTACACACCTGGATCTGATGTGGCGGGAGTGGTGGAGGCTGTAGGAGATGGAGTTTGCTTTCTGCAGGTACTCAGATTTTATATTGTGTTAAATTGATTATATTTATTTTGTTTTATATAGTATGTATAAATGCATTTGCAGAGACGTCTTCTGTTGTGTCTGTTGTCCATATTCATAAACACTGAGTTTGTATGCCATTAAAAATTATGAATAATAAGTTTAAATTTAGTCCTACTGTTTCTAATACATTTCATAGTCAGAGCATTATTGTATAATAATAGATAATATTGTCCTGTATATTAGGCCTATTGAATTAGCTGGTAAAAGCACTGCTTAGCGTTGCAGAGGCATACTGGAGGCCTCATATTCGGGTTAAATCTCCAATTGTTCAGAGTGGATTTCATAGTGAATTGGCCACATTTTCACTTGGAGACAGTGTAAGAAAACCACTCACACTCAAAGCTTTAGTTAGCTTTACTTACTCTTCATATAAATTTTATGCATTTTTTGTGAACATTGTGTGAGCATTTGTGCAATAACTACCAGCTAGGTTCGATGTGTTCAAGTGGATATGAGCCACTGCCTTGATAAATATTAATTTATCAAATATTCAGGTAGCTCTGGTTATTGCAAGGTCTGGTTATTTTTATTTATCCTCCTTCACACACTGTAGTTTTGACTGGTGGTCATTGAACACTGGGCTAAACTGTCTTGTCCTTTCAGGCGGGTGACAGAGTGTTCACCACAGCTACTGAAACAGGAGGATATGCGGAGTACACCGTCGCTTCAGAGGAATCCGTTCACAAACTGCCTGATACGCTGGATTATAAACAAGGAGCGGCCATTGGAATCCCATATTTCACTGCCTACCAAGCCTTATTTCACAAGTATGGAGTTTGCGTAAAACTGTTCATACACATATTAACTATTTAACCCTGTTGACTTTAGTTTGTTTGTCTTGTGCCATGTATAAACGTGCTCTTGTTTTGTCTGAAAAAGGGCACATGCCAAAGCAGGAGAGACTGTTCTCATCCACGGAGCCAGCGGAGGGGTAAGACACTAGATCACATTCATTCCACTTAAATATCTTTTTATAAAGGCCCAAAACTGTATATTAGGAGTGGAAATCTCTTTTTCTTAAAGATTCTCAAATTGCACCACGTTTCAATTTGGTTTGGTCATTTTTGCTACATTTGAGAATTATATTTCAAAATACCCTGAACACACAGTTATGACTAGAGGAACTATTAGTTATTAGTTATTAGCTATTAGCTATTAGTCAGTGTTTATTTATTCGTATTTTTGTCATTATTTTTGAAAATAGCCTAAGATATTGGGCAACTATGAGCTCTCTGATTATTATAATTGATTATAATGGATTCTGACATTTCAAAATTGATGCAGGTGATTAGCAGCATCATGATGAATTTTTACACCAAAACTGCTGGCTTCCCACAAGTCCTTTAATAAAGTCCTAAAATAGAATAAAAAAAAATGTAATGTCATAAAATGTCTGAAAAAGTCTTATTTGAGGTATTAAATAGAGGTATTAAAGTGTGTAAAGCACACTGAAAAAGGTTGTGAAAGGACTGTGTAATCTCAAAATGTGTATCCAGGTTTGATTTTCAACCAAACAGTTTTTAAGGAAAATATACATTAAAGCTGCTCTACATAAGTTTTGGGGATTTGGAGACCTCTCTGGTGGAAATATGTAATTGCATCCAACGTGCAGAAGATCATTTTGTAACGTAGGTTGGGCTTTCTACCCTTTTCCCAAGCGCATGAGTCTGATGATTGTGAGCAAGTTGAAAGAGTATTTAACAAGAATTCAGTCAAAACTTGGTGAAGGATGTGAGTGAATTATCTACTATTGTCATCACATCTTCATCAGTGTAATGTTGATTTTTTGAGACTTAAACATCGAGCCGGATCTTCTTTTTGAGTCTGTGTGGGTGACATTAATACATAAAGACGTGTGATGTGGTGTTAGAAACTCCTGACGCCTCTGACTTTTAAATAAGGTTTTCTAGCAGCGCACAGTCACCATATTTTAGCCTGATTTTCTCCTGACTCAGTAATGATACATCTCAGTTTTAACAAAAAAAATCTTGCATGGTGTATCTTTAATATATACCATATTTGAGTTTGTGTGCATTGTTATACAGTGGAAATTGTATTCGTTTGCCTTTGTTGAAGTCTGTAAAGCGTTAAAGTCTTTTTAAAAATTGTGTCGTTTGTTGTTTGTGTTATTAGGTTGGAATTGCAGCATGTCAGCTGGCACGGGCATATGGACTGAAGGTTCTGGGCACAGCTGGCACCCCTGAGGGCATGAAGATGGTGCTCAACAATGGAGCCCATATGGCCTTCAACCACAGAGAAAAAGACTACCTGGATAAAATTCAGGTTTGATTGGACTGTAACTAAGGGTGGAAAAAAAATATGAGATCACCATATTTCACAATACACGATATGTATCACAGTGATTCATTTTGAGAACAGATAAAATGCTCAAACGAAGCAGTAGATGACTTTTAAAGAGGTCTGAAAAACTATACGTACAATTACTTTTGCAAAAGTAAAAGCATAATGGCATAATGGGCAGCTATCCAATCAGCTATCATGCATTTAATGCAGCTGCTGCTGTACAGTGGTTGTTCTTGTTTACAGGCTCTCTATAATTGGTCTAAATCTTTTTTTTTAATGATAAACACTTTTTTTTATGATAAAAGTTATTCAGTGTTCTGGAAGTACTGACCATACTCACCATATACTCAAAAAGAGTATCTTAATGTAATTTATCACAATAACATATCAATACATTGCCCACCGTTATTTCTAATGTGATCTTTTGAATGGTAAGAAAATAATACAGCACATTTGTGTTTGTTTTAGGCGGCTACAGATAGACAAGGTGTCAATGTGATCGTTGAGATGTTGTCCAATGTGAACCTCAGCAATGACCTAAAACTGGTGGCTGTTGGTGGAAGGGTCACAGTGAGTAGATTGTTTTTTTGTTGTTTTTTTTTCTTCTGTAAACTTAATTTGTGGGCTTATACACCGATGAGCCAAACTCACAGATCAGGCGAATAACATTGAGTGTGTTTACATGCTCGTAATAATCCGATAACTGCAGAAAGTCAGATTTTGTCAGTAATCCGATCAACGCGTTTATATGCACATGAGTAATCAGATAATGTGGAAACTCCAGGTCTGTGTGAGTCGGGCAGTAATTGGATTTCTGCTTTGCAACCAGCCAATAAACTCACAGAAGAAGACGTCACGTAAACATAATGTAAAACTGAAATGAAAAATGAACATACATCATCTACACGATGAAGAATATTGAAATCCTTCACTTCATCAAGCATGTATTTGGTTTCAGAGTTGCTCCAAAAGTGTTTTGCTGCGTCTCGCGGCGAGACTGCTCACTTATTTCTGGTACAGCTGTTTCCACACATGCACAGACTGAGAAATCCGAAAGAAATCAGAGTAAAAGTTTAGATGCACTGAGAAATCTGATCACTGAGCTAAAATCTAGCTCTCTTTATCGCAATTCTTAGTCGGATTTCTAGATCGGAGTTTACATGACCATTTGAATAATCAGATAACTGCAGAAATCCAATTATGATTGGATTATTGAGTGCATGTAAACACACTCATTGATTATCTCATAACAACAGTGCATGCCAAGTTCTAGGATATATTACAAGCGAACAGTCAGTTTTCCTGGTCAGCATGGTCGATGCGGGAACAGTGGGCAGGTGTGAAGACCTGAGCAACTCTGATAAGGGCCAGATTGTTACGGCCAGACGTCATTGTTAGGGCATCTCTGAGATGGCAAAGCTTATGAGGTGCCCCTGGTCAGCAGTGGTGAGTACCTACCGACAGCTGGCATAGGAGGGACAAACCAAGATCTGGTGACAGGCTCAACAGTGCATGAGGCCCACGAAGGTCTGAACTGACAGAAGATGTGACACAAGTCACAGATAGTTTTAATGATGGTTACGGGAGGAATGTGTGAACACAGAGCTGTGTAGCCACAGACCGGTCAGAGTGCCCATGCTGACCCCTGTCTACCACCGAAAGTGCCTAACATGGGCATGCAAGCTTTGCACCAGACCTTGGAGCAATGGAAGAAGATCGCCTGGTCCTATGAGTCCCGTTTTCCTCTATATCACGTGAATGGCTGGGTATGTCTGCATCGTTTACCTGGGGAAGTGATGGCACCAGAATGCACTGTGGGAAGAAGACAAGGGAGTGTGATGCTCTGGGCAATGTTCTTCTAGGAAACCCTGGGTCCAGCATTCATGTGGACATCAGTTTGATGTGTCATCTACCTAAACAGGTACACTCCTTGAAGGCATTGGTATTCCCCACTGAGAGAGACCTCTTTCACCAGGATAATGAGTTCAGAGTCTTTCCCTGGCCTCCGGATTCCCCTAGATTGCAGTCTAATCGCGCGTCTCTGGGATGTGCTGGAGCAACAAGTCCAGTCCTCAGCAGCTCCACCTCGCAACTGACAGGACTTAGGTGATCTGCTGCTAATGTCTTGGTGCCAGATACCCCAGGCCACCTTCAGTGGGCTTGTAGAGTCTGTTGGGTTGGAGCTGTTTTGCCAGCTCGCACAGGACCAACAACATATTTGGCAGGTGGTCTTAATGGTTTGGCTCATCGATGTACAGCCAGTGTTTGTTGTGTGTGTTCTTTCCTGGTATCTTGATGTCTGATCTTTCAGATTGTAGGTTCTAGAGGTCCTATTGAGATTAACCCCAGAGACACCATGGCTAAAGAGTCCAGTATCATTGGGGTGTCTTTGTTCTCTGCTAAAAAGGTAATATAGAACTATAGAACTTGTATTTATTCATTATTTCATTACATTATCATTGTTGTTAGCATTCTAATACACCCCTCATTTATTTCATTTCCAGCCAAACCAGCCATTAAGTACAAGTTATTTATTTTTTTCAGCATCAGAAAAGCGAACACATATTTAACACGTTACACAGAAGCCCCAACAACTTAATGATATCACCTTCATTCCAGCTTCCATTCTTTTCAGGAGACTCACTTTCAGTTCCTCAAAGAATCTGCAGACACACCTCCAAAGTTCAGTCTTAGAAGCTGGTTGATCGTTTTCTGAAGTAATCAAACACATTCAGTGATGTTGAGGTCTGGACTCTGGGGCGGTCAGTCCAAACAATTCTTTGTTTGATGTGTCCGTCTCCTTTTCTCAGTGAGGTTCTTCTTGGCAGCTACACATCCTTTCAGACCCACAGCGCTGAGTCGTCTTCTCACAGTGGAAGGATGGACAGAAACACCTGTGGATGTTTTCAGATCTGAAGCAGCTTGATTTTCTCCTCTCTCTCAAAGATGAAAGCTTTAAGTGCTGTTTATCTGATGGGGACAGTTTTGGTGTCTACCAGGTCTTCCAGGTGGTTGTTAGGAGCCACATTTTCTCTGTAGCTGTGGATCATTTTTTAAACTTCTGTGTAATGTTTCTGTTAAATATATGTTTCTTGTTCTTTACCTCACACTGAAAAATATTTTGTACCTAATGATAGTTTTGGCTGGAAATTAAATAAATAAATGGTTGATCTACGACTTTTGAACAGTACTGTATATAGCTGTACTGTACTGTATAAAATAACCTATAGCTAAAATACAGATCAAATAAGATTTAAATATTGTCAATGACACACCTGAAAGTATTTTTAGGCATTTTATTGAATATTTGAACTATTTTGGGAACAACAAGACATATAGTATCACATACTACATGTAATATGATAGTTCTACAGCTGTATGCAAAAGTTTGGGCACCGCCAATTTTAAATCAAGTTTTGTTGATTTTGCTAAGTGAAAATAAGTTACGCATCCTCTATAGAGAACACACTAATGCACATTTTAATGCACAATTACTGTTAATTTAATTAACACAATATTTCACACATATTTAACACAATATGTGAAACTCAACACATTTTTGGAAATACGCCATATTTAAGTGTGTTCTCTGTAGAGGATGTGTAACTTACGTTGACTTAGAAAATCAGTAAAACATGTCTTTTGACCAGGAGTGTTCAAAGTTTTGCATTCAACTGAATATTCACGCGCATTTTTGTCAAGTTGTCTGCCTTAAGATTTGATCACCACTTTTTAAATAGGAAAATTAGCAAATTAGCAAATATCATTTTATTGGGTGCCACTGCTCGCCAGCCCTCTGGACCGGCTTGACCACCATCAAGCTCCATGCTGTACTACGCCGTGCAAACCTCACCCTCACAACCTGACCTCACTGATGCTGCCGCTGCTGCTGCATGAACTAAACTAATCAAATTAATCATTTGCTCCACCTGTTTTCCCTGTTTTTGTACTATAATACTTTATACTAACAATGTTTACTATCCGGTGTCGACCAGAGGAGGATGGGTTCCCCTTCTGAGTCCTGGTTCCTCTCAAGGTTTCTTCCTGTTTCTCTTAGGGAGCATTTCCTTGCCACTGTCGCCACTGGCGACGCTCATGGGGGCTTAGACCCGGATTTCTTTCTGTAATGCTGATTTTCTTGTAAAGCTGCTTTGTGACAACACCTGTTGTAAAAAGCGCCATATAAATAAACTTTACTTACTTACTTACTTATTATGACTTTATTCTTGATGTTTTCCAGAGGTGTTATGTGCTAAAATTTGTTTATAGTTATTTGTTTATTGTTAAAATTAATATCCAGAATGTTTCAGGTTTATAAAAAGTGTGGATCAGTCACAATGCAGATAACTTAAACACTGTACATAATTACTGTTTATCATTTAATAAATTCTTCTTGTTTCCAAAATTTGAGAACAATTGCCTAAAACATCTGGAAAAAAAAAGTTTGTAATATTTAATTAAGGTTATTTTTGCAAATATAGCAAAAATAATGAATATAACAAGTGATTCTAAACATTTGAATGGTTAACAAGCTGATTTTTCTTTCTTTTTCTACTAATTAGTAGAAATATTAGAATTTATTTTGGATGTTTACCTGCAACCAAATTGGTTTTCTATTATCGCATGGATTCCAAACGTTTGGTGGTTTCCAGGAATCTCTTAAATAGGAAAATTAGCAAATATCATTTATATGACTTTTTCTTGATGTTTTCCGGAGGGTGCTATGTGATAAAATTTGTTTATAGTAATCAGCACGAAGCCTTTAATTCTACAGCTTTCTGAGTCCTTTTAGAATCTTATACAGCTTCATCACTCTGGACACATCTAACATTTCTTTATTTTTACAGCTTCATTTCCTAATAATTATTTGAAACACATGAAGCTACACTGTGCTAGCATATTATCATTACTTTAAACAAGTATTTGCAACCACATCAGTTTAATATCATTAACAAATATTATTTCCAAACTTTGAACTGTTCTTGTATTGATCTGAATATGAGATTTACACATCCCATATGCAGAAATAAGTCTGTGTAGTATTTGGTTTATATTCCTGTACTAAGTGCTCATTTATACTGTTTTTCTGAATGCTGAAGGAGGAGAAGGCTGAAACTGCAGCAGCTCTGTTTGCGGGAATGGAGGCTGGATGGCTGAAGCCCGCTGTCGGTCCAGAATATACACTGGATAAAGTTGCTCAAGCGCATGAGGATATCATCAACAGCCCTGGGGCTTCTGGGAAAATGGTTCTGATTATGTGAACCTAATGCAGCCTGTATTCACATTCAGAACAGCTGCACTGAGAATTGCATTGAAATTTAACGTTACGCCACTGAAACAAGACGGTTTAGCTTTCAATCCACAGTACGTTGATATCAGATTGAGATTACATTGATTCAGAATCCATAAGTGCAGAACTTTATTTATACTGCAGCTGATATTTTGGGATTTCTTAAACACACATTATGAACTTTAAAGATACTGACTGTTATTTTGATTTGTAGTTAATACTTGCCAATAAAGGAGTATATTTCCATCCACTTTCAGGACTTCCTTTTTGTTCTTGTTGAATGACAGTCTTATGCAAAAGTTTGAGCACCCCTGGTCAAATTATTAGGCTCTGTTGATTTTCTAAGTGAAACTAAGTGAACACATCTTTTACAGAGACACACTTCTGTACATTTTAATACACAGTTACTGTTTATTTGCTGAGTTTAACATATTGAAAAAATAAAACTCAAAATGTGGCCTGTGCAAAAGTAATGGCATCTCATATTTGTGTATATATATATCTATATATATATATCTATATATATATATATATATATATGGGTCATTCTACAGAAACGTCCATTTTTGTGTCCCTAGCATTTTCAGATATATTACACTTCAAAAACATGTAAACATGTTAGGGTTACAATTTATTTATATTTAAAATAAAACAATAAGTTATTTTAACAATTATACCTTCTTCAGCCTCAATTTAGCAATATTGCTTATTTAAATCAGTTATCTAGAATTCCAAGAACCACAAAAGTGCTCGTCCCCACAGTCGTGTAAAGGGTGAGGCCATATTTTTAAGAAAAAAACACATTTTTCTGCCATTTTAACCATAATAATCTATACATGACTATGAAATATATGATTTAAATGACATAAAGAAAACAAATAAATATTATAAAATATATAATGAAAGCTCCCCAGGAGTCGAGTCACTCGTGTTACTGCGTAACAAAAAATCTCTTATTTTGAAATTAAAAAAGTCACACTGATGACATCACTTCGACTTCCTTTTACCTATTTTCTGAGCATCTATGAAGAAAAGCACATGGTGAGTCCACTGTGTCTCTCAGTTATCAGAGATTTTCTCATTTAGCTCATGATTTCATATGAAGCTTGGATATATAAGCGTGGATATTCCATGATTGAGAACATGTGGTTTGATGCTCTGTAGCAGCCATTTTGTCAAAAAAAAAATGTCTCTGGTGCTACTTTTATTGTGTGCAACACCAATGACACCTATGGAGAGATAGAAAAGAATGACCATATATATATATATGTACAGTGGTGTGAAAAAGTGATTGCCCCCTTCCTGATTTCTTATTCTTTTGCATGTTCGTCACACTTAAATGTTTCGGATCACCAAACAAATTTAAATATTAGACAAAGATAACAAGTAAACACAAAATGCAGTTTACAAATGAAGGTCTTTATTATTAAGGGAAAAAGAAATCCAAACCTACAGGGCCCTGTGTGAAAAAGTGATTGCCCCCCCGTTAAAACATAAATTAACTGTGGTTTATCACATCTTTGGAAAGCTGAGTTCAATTTCCCTAGCCACACCCAGGCCTGATTACTGCCACACCTGTTCTCAATCAAGAAATCACTTAAATAGGACCTGCCTGACAAAGTGAAGTAGACCAAAAGATCCTCAAAAGCTAGACATCATGCTGTGATCCAAAGAAATTCAGGAACAAATGAGAAACAAAGTAACTGAGATCTATCAGTCTGGAAAAGGTTATAAAGCCATTCCTAAAGCTTTGGGACTCCAGCGAACCACAGTGAGAGCCATTATCCACAAATGGCGAAAACATGGAACAGTGGTGAACCTTCCCAGGAGTGGCCGACTGACCAAAATTACCCAAGAGCACAGCGATGACTCATCCAAGAGGTCACAAAAGACCCCACAACAACATCCAAAGAACTGCAGGCCTCACTTGCCTCAGTTAAGGTCAGTGTTCATGACTCCACCATAAGAAAGAGACTGGGCAAAAATGGCCTGCATGGCAGAGTTCCAAGACAAAAACCACTGCTGAGCAAAAAGAACATAAAGGCTCGTCTCAGTTTTGCCAGAAAACATCTTGATGATCCCCAAGACTTTTGGAAGAATACTCTGTGGACTGATGAGACAAACGTTGAACTTTTTGGAAGGTGCATGTCCCATTACATCTGGCAAAGAAGTAACACAGCATTTCAGAAAAGGAACATCATACCAACAGTGAAATATGGTGGTGGTAGTGTGATGGTCTGGGGCTGTTTTGCTGCTTCAGGACCTGGAGGACTTGCTGTGGTAAATGGAACCATGAATTCTGCTGTCTACCAAAAAATCTTGAAGAAGAATGTCCGGCCATCTGTTTGTGACCTCAAGCTGAAGCGCACTTGGGTTCTGCAGCAGGACAATGATCCAAAACACGCCAGCAAGCCCACCTCTCAATGGCCTAAGAAAAACAAAATTAAGACTTTGGAGTGGCCTAGTCAAAGTCCTGACCTGAATCCGACTGAGATGCTGTGGCATGACCTTAAAAAGGCGGTTAATTTATGTTTTAACGGGGGGGCAATCACTTTTTCACACAGGGCCCTGTAGGTTTGGATTTCTTTTTCCCTTAATAATAAGGACTTTCATTTATAAACTGCATTTTGTGTTTACTTGTTATCTTTGTCTAATATTTAAATTTGTTTGGTGATCTGAAACAATTAAGTGTGACAAACATGCAAAAGAATAAGAAATCAGGAAGGGGCAAACACTTTTTCACACCACTGTATGTATAGATAGATAGATAGATAGATAGATAGATAGATATATATATAGATGTGTGTGTGTGTGTGTGTGTGTCTGCCCTGCAATGGACTGGTGGCCTGTCCAGGGTGTATTCTGCCTTCTGCTGACTACTGGGATAGGCTCCAGATTCCCCCCATGACCCACAAGGATACATAAATTATTTTTCCATTATGTTAAACTCAGCAAATAAATAGAAATATGGCACAAAAATGTGCAGAAAATACCATTTAAGAAAATACCATTTACCATTTCACTTAGAAAATCAACAAATCGTAACTTAGCTGGGGTGTTCAAACTTATGCGTACAACTATATCCTATAATCACTTGTGACTTTTGAGGACTGGTTAGTGTGACAAATGGAAGCAGGTAAGATGAACTCAGGTGTCCTTAATGCTCAGGCATTAGCGAAGCCAGCTATGAGATCAGGTAGCAGTGGCGTACAGAGCATGCCCAGTCTACAGTAACTGTACACTGCTGCGGTGGAGCCACTGAGTGTCACACAGTATTGGCAGGTTAGTGGACACCTACTGTACTTCACCTGTTCTAACTGGACTTAAAGGAACAAATGGAAGTTCCAGTGAAAATGCACTGCTAATACAGAACCAGGATACAGGATTAGAGGAACCGTGCTGGTCTCTTGTGAGGTAGGCCGACAGCAGCATTCCTGTTTTAAAAGATACTCAAGAGTAGATTTTGAACCATTGTGCTGTGATGCTGTTTTCACAGTAGTTTTCAGTGGGATTCAAAAGTTTGGAATTAGTTGTTATATTGAGATTTTTTATTATTATAACATTCAATATAACATAACATACTAAATGAATTGCATATTATAAACTGGAGCCCAAAAGGCATTTTTAGGGTTTTTTATGTTTAATATTTTTAATATTTTGAGAAATAAAAGGTCTTAAATGATAAATGTTCTAAACATTGATTTTATTATATCTCTGTTATTGATGATGATGAAAGAGCTGATAGATTCTTGATGAATGAAATGATTGAAATTCAATATTTGGACTTAATATATTTCAAATAACTGTGGAATAAAGCCAGTTTTGTTAAAATTAATATCCAGAACGTTTCAGGTTTATAAAAAGTGTGGATCAATAACAATGCAGATAACTTAAACTCAACCAAAAAATGGTAAATAATTACTGTTTATTATTTAATAAATTCTTCTTGTTTTCAAAATTTGTAAAAAATTGCCTAAAACATCTGAAAAAAAAAACAGTTTGTAATATTTAATTAAAGTTATTTTTGCAAATCTAGCAAGAATTATGAAAGTGAGAAGTGATTCTAAACATTTGAATGGTTAAAAAGCTGTTTTTTTTTCTTTTTCTACTAATTAGTACAAATATTATAATATTTTCTTGTATGTTTATCTGCAACCAAACTGGTTTCTATTATCGTATGGATTCCAAACGTTTGGTGGTTTCCAGGAATCCAGTATGTTTAGAAAGCAGAGATGATGCTCAGCCACATCCAGGCTATGTGTCACATATTAGTCAGTGAATACCTGCTGCTGTCACTGGACTCACCATGACCTACAGACACAAAACATCCCACGCTCGTTATAAAGGAGGAGAAGCTGCTGCAGGCGAGAAAACAGGTGGAGCATCATGCATGTTTTATCACCACTCCTTCATCCTGTCCCTCAGCCAGGGTTACCAAGCAACAAGGGTCATTAGGGCACAGGGGCAGAGGTGGTTGCCAAAACAACAGTCACAAAACAGTGAGAAACGTGAGAGACCTGGTTATGTCAGTGAACTATATGAGCATAGTCGATTGTCATTTTCATATAATTGCAATTCATAGGAGTCCAGTGTGGTCAACATCATGCAGAGGTCAGATCCACACAGGACATCATGGAGAGGCAAACGCAAACCCACACAACCCATTCAGTGACAAAACATGAGAAGTAAGTACAGAATCTCACCTTATGTTATAATAATCATAATCTTTTTTATCTGTAGGGCTGTCAAAGTCAGTTACATGAATAATCAAGTAATCTAGCAAATATTTGACAATTAATTAAATAATCTTTTTTAAGACTAAACAATAAGAACAGGCTTCAATAAACAAGAACATACAATGTAGAGACGCTTCAACACCCCAAAATATTAAATATATACTGAAAAAAAATCAACTTAATGTGATTTTAGTCAGTATCATTTTGATAAATCTCGAATTCTCTATTGAGTCAGTCTTTTGTCACTTGTCATGGCCGTGCACATCATCATACGCACATCGGAGAAATGTTCCCCTGAGGACCACCACTACAATAATGCTAAATTTCTAATGCTAAGCTTTTCTATGGGTATTTCAATGTTTTGTTAGCACCAAGCTGTAACGAGGCAGAATAACTCAGACGCCCGCAGTAAAAAAAAAGAGAGTGAGGCTTTAATGTTTGAGTCGTAATCCAAAATTGTGGTCAAAAACAGGCAAAGGTCAAATCCAGCAAAGGCAAGAAACACAAAAAGACAAACATAACAAGGCGAACAGTCCAAAGGGCAAAGACAAAAAGAGCAAACAGAGTCAAAAACCGGAAAATCACAATAGACAGAAGGAAAAAACGCTCAGTAGCTCTTGAATATGAACCAATACCTCACATCGAACTAGACTAAAAGCCTGGGCTTTATACTAAACTAATTATACCAGAACAAGTGTAACCAGTTAACACTCAGGCGACAGAGAGCGGTGATTGGAGCAAGACGGAAGGCTGAGGGGTTCTGGGAAATGAAGTCCCTAGAGACCTCTGAGCCTGAGGGATGCCTGACACAAGCTAGTATTGTTTACTTCCCAAAAATATTATTGGAGGAGCCAGTTAGGCTGTTAGCTGTTTGCCAACCTGTTTCGTCTAGTCCTAGTTAAATGACTTCATATTAATGAAATTTGTAACATCAATTTTCAAAATTTAATTTTACTTCACATTATGTGACACTTGTAACTACAATTATGCATGCAGATCCTGCTGGTGTGGGTTTCCATCAAACATGGCTCTATAATGACCTGTAAATAGACTGTTTTTCATTTCAAATGCAAACAAATTACAATTTTTAATTGATTCATTATTTATAATGGAGTAATCGTGACAGCCCTGGTTATCTGTTATACACGAGGACGATGTAAGACTAAACGTTGTCTGAAATTAGGCCAACCGTGTTAATGATGCTAACTGTCCTTCTCAGGTGTTCTCCTAACGCTGATGGTGTCACTCACACAAGTCCAGTTTTCTGTGTCCTGTCCAGCCTCCTGTGTTGTGTGCTCTGAAGATGCCATCATCTGCAATAAGCTCTCTAGCATCATAGGTAATGATATTACAATGTAATCAATGATACATGTTCAAAAAATGTTTTCAATCTTGCTTAGTTTTAACTTTTTTAGACCAAAGTAACTGTCTGGGTGTTTCTTTATATTTTTGACTGTAACTTGGTGGTGTATTAGGGTTTGGGATATTTTTGAAAAAGCAATAAAATGTGACAAAATTAATTGATAAATATGGATACTTTCATAATCTAACACCTTGGATATGACCTAGTGTTATATTCACTATATCTAGAACAGTTTCCATTTGCTCCAGAGGGGGGTGACAAAGCCTTAAGGCCTTTCCACAGGGTGTTTGAGTTTTAAAGAAAAAAATTTCAACAATGCAGAAATTTTGAACACGCAAACAAACAAACAAACAAACACTATTGCCATCTTTTAAATTAGAGCTCATTTTTGCTCTTGTAGTTTGTTCTCTGCTTTTAATGCTCAGACTTCTACGGACCCCTGCTGGTGACATCCTGTATAAATACAAATAATGCGTAGGAACGTGATTCTAATTCGTGGCCATGACTTAGTAAGGCATGGGAATAAGATCATGCCTTATTAAGCTGGGGTCAAGGCTTAATCATCTCATTCCCACGCTTTACCTAGTCAAGACCACGACTTAATTATCTCATTCCCATGCCTTACTAAGTTGTGGCCACAGATTAATTATTGTGTTCCCATGCCTTACTAAGCTGGGATATCACCAGCATGTCTAGAAATCCGATTAAGAAATCAGATAAAGAGAGCTGGATTGTAGGTCAGTAACGCATGTGAACTCTTACTCTGATTTCTTTCGGATTTCTCCGTCTGCGCATGTGTGAAAACAGATGGCAGTACCGGAAATAAGCGAGCAGCGTCGCCGTGAGATGCAGCAAAACACTTTTGGAGCGATGCTGAAACCAAATACATGCTTGGCGAAATTACTGACAAAATCTGATTTTCTGCAGTTATTGAATTATTAAGTGCATGTAAATGCAATCATTGTCAGAAAGTTCATTTCCTCTATCATAAGTTTGTTGATGTCTCCAATAGCTGTATTAAATACGTTGTGTTGTTCGGTTCTAAAGGGTTAACTAACTTTTTATGTGGTTTGTCTTTAATGCTAAAGAGATGGCGAGTGCCAGTTCTTACACAGCTCTTCTTCTGGTTTCTCCAGAGGCTCCAGATTCAACCAAGGCCTTGATGCTCACTGACGGCCTCATAGACACCGTGGGCAGCATTGTGTTCTCTGACTCGTCCAACATGAGCGTCTTGGCACTCAGCAACAATGTCATTTCTACTATCATGGACAATGCTTTCCAAAACCTCACTGTCCTCAGAACCCTAATACTTGACCACAACCGCATCTCAAACCAGGCCTTGGACACGTTGACCTTCTCCTGGCTCCGTAAACTGGAAACGCTCCATTTGGGGAAGAATGCTCTAAGGGATATTGATGGTTCCTGGTTTCAAAGCACCAAGGCTTTGAAAACTCTCCTATTGGAGGGGAACCTTCTGACCAGCTTGAATTCAAGCACTTTTGCTTCTTCAGACCTGGGAAACTTAGAGATTTTGGATTTGTCAGACAACCTTATCGCATTCCTGGGCCGGAACAGCTTCCGCAACCTCCCACGTCTTCGCAGTCTGGATCTATCTCGCAACAGACTGCAGAACGCACCCGATGCTTTCTCGTATCTGTCGTGGCTATCAAAGCTAAACCTGGACCTTAATCGTTGGAACTGCACCTGCGAGCTAAGAGAGCTAGCTTCATTTCTCAGCAGCTACATTCAGTCTCCAGACAAAGTGTTGTATAATGGCCAGAGGATGGCCTGTGTTAGTTCAGACAACCCAGCAGTACAGACAGTGCTGGAGCTAACCGATGCTAACTGTGTACCGGCTAACAGCAACATCACAGTGACAGTTGTTGCTAAAAGTTCGATCACACCTCAGCGCTACATCAGAGATGTTGCGGTCACTGCTGCCTGTTTCTTTCTTGGTAAGTATTTTCCCTACTTACATATTTTTATTTAAAGCAATAAATGCAAGATATTATTTGGCAAAATACTTGGGGGTAAGTTTTCCCTCTAACCCCAAATGTACCTGATCAGCCAAGACATGATTAGTGTCTGAAGTTTGCACTTACACTGGACGAGGTCAATGACACAGTTTTAAAAAAATAAACAATTTTACCACACACAAAATGTCAAGTGGTGCAATCACACATTATTAAGTTATCCACTAATACTAACAACCTGTATAATATAGTCCTTGGACTTGGACCATCTCATAAACCTTTGTCCCTGAACTCTAGGTTATCTGTATATTTTTCATTTCAAATACATTTACATAATAATAATAGTAAGAAGAAGACATTTTCATGGTGTTTTTGTGGGTCACACCACATGACTTGGTAAACTAAGCCAACACAACATTGACTTAAATGTTTTTATTATTGTGAGAGATTAAGAGACCCTTATTAGTCAACGGGGAAATTTCACCTCTGCATTTTAATCCATCCATGCAGTAAAACTGCCACATACACACTAGTGAACACACACACTATGGGGCAGTGAGCACACTTGCCCAGAGGGGTGGGCAGACCTGTGCACAGCACCCAGGGAGCAGTTGGATGCTCAAGGGCACTTCAGTCACATTCTGTCGGCTCAGGGGATCGAACCGCCGACCTTCCGGACACAGAGCTGGTTCCCTAACCCATGTCAAAGGACTCCTGACCTTGGCACCATGAGGGGGGCTTGGGGTCTTATGATGCAATACCCTGCCCACTATTTCTTCAAAGCATGTCTGATAAAAATCCTTTGTTTTTGGTTGTTCTGAATCATTTCAGATTTATTTCCACCTTCAGTGTGAACCATAATCTGTACAATTCCACTGAAAAACAAACTGAAATCTTTTAGGGTGGAAAAATAAAAATAAAGAACTCAAATAATGTGGTTGTATAAATATGCACACCCTTAAACTAATACTTTGTTGAAGTACCCCTGACTTTATGACAGCATTCAGTCTTTTTAGGTAGAGATCTATCAGCATGGCACATCTTGACTTGACAATCTTTGCCCACTCTTCTTTGCAAAAGTGCTCCAAATCTGTCTGATTGCGACAGCGTTTCCTGTGTACAGCCCTCTTCAGGTCCACCCACAGATTTCCAATAGGATTCAGGTCTGGGCTCTGGCTGGGCCACTGCAAAACTTTGATCTTCTTCTGGCGAAGCCTTTCTTTTGTTGATTTGCAGGTTTGCTTTGGGTCACTGTCGTGCTGAAAAGTGAAATTCCACTTCATCTTCAGCTTTTTAGCAGAGTCCTGAAGGTTTTGTGCCAAAATGGACTGATATTCGGAACTGTTCATAATTCCCTCCACCTTGACTAAAGCCCCAGTTCCAGCTGCAGAAAAACAGCCCCAAAGCATAATGCAGCCTCCACCATGCTTCGCTGTGGGCATGGTGTTCTTTTGGTGATGCACAGTGTTGGTTTTGCGCCAAACATACCTTTTGGAATTATGGCCAAAAAGTTCAACCTTGGTCTCATCAGACTGTAACACGTTTTCCCACATACTTTTGGCAGAGTTGATGTAGGTTTTGGCAAAACATAGCCGGGCTTGGATGTTTTTCTTTGTTAGAACAGGCTTCCATCTTGCCACCCGACCCCACAGCCCAGACACATGAAGAACGCGGGAGATTGTTGCCACATGCACTGCACAACCAGTACTTGCCAGAAATTCCTGCACCTCCTTTAATGTTGCTGTGGGCCTCTTGGCAGCTTCCTGGACCAATTTTCTTCTTGTCTTTTCATCAGTTTTCGAGGGAAGTCCAGTTCTTGGCAATGTCACTGTTGTGCCAAATTAACTCTTCGTCTTCACTGTGTTCCATGGTGTATCTAATGCCTTGGAATTTTTTTTGTAGCGTTCTCCCGACCGATACCTTTCATCAATCAGATCCTCTTGATGTGTTGTAAGCTCTTTACTGACCATAAGAAAATGTCAGGAAAATCTTCAAGAACAGCTGAACTTTATATGGGGTTAATCAGAATCACTTTAAATGATGGCAGCTGGGTACTGACTACACCGAACACAACCACATCCCCAACTGTAAGAGGATGTTCACACTTATACAACCACATTATTTGAGTTCTTTATTTTTATTTTTCCCCCCTCTAAATGATTTCAGTTTGTTTTTCAATGGAATTGTACAGATTATGGTTCACACTGAAGGTGGAAATAAATCTGAATTGATTCATTTTGGTCTGATTTTTTTGCATGACAAAAACCTGGAATTTCAACAGGGGTGTGTAGACTTTTTATATCGACCGTTTAAGCTTGCATTACTTGCTAGCTCAGTCAATGATGTGCGTTTTTTTGCGTTTGAGTCCATTTTTCTCCTATTAAATCACTTAATAAATGCATGACGTATCACTGTAGCTGTTAGCATGACGTATCACTGTAGCTGTTAGCATGACGTATCACTGTAGCTGTTAGCATTGAGCTAACTGCATGCCTAAATCATCACAAATGTGCCTGAAACTGTCAAGATGGCAAGTAATTTCAAACAGTCTTTCTTATGCGCAAAAAAAATGGATAAATATATGGACAAAATCCCAGCTTCTAGATGGACACTGCTACTGTTTGCTAACTACATGATGCTAACTGGTGGGATTAGCCTTGTAGTTTCGGTGCAAAACTAAGACAGACACCAAGCAAGGGCGACAGTGGCAAGGTGCCCAGGCTGCACCGCCGTTGCCCTCTGCTGAAGTGCCATAACTTCAGGAACTCCAATTCCCAGAAGCCCTTTGGCTAATTAGACCCAACCTGACACACCTGTGGACTCCTCTACATAAGGCTGTGGCACACAGCAGCCCTTTGTCACACCTTTGTAGAGGGGTGACCGGTACGGCACACAGCCCAGGTGGGTATTTAAACAAAAAGAAAAGAAAAACGAAAAGAAAGAAAAGAAAAGAAAAGAGGGCTGGAAAATAAACAAAAGAGAGTAACTGCCCAAAAAAAAAACAAAAGAAGGCTTGAGCTACAAATGGCTCCAAGCCATACAAAAGCTGTTTGCTCCACTAAGAGCGAACAAGTGAAACATAAAGTCTGCCTTCCCCTCATAATTACAGTGGAAGTGTCTTTTGTTTTCTGATTATCTTTTATTTCACGTTTCTAGTTCAGCCTTTGTTTGAGCTGCTTTCAGCGTCTCCTTTGTTTGCCCTTGTTCCCGCCATTTTATTTCCCGTTCCTTGAGGTGTTTTACCCATTGTTGCCTGTGCTTCCCGGTGGCGCAGCGATAACTCCACGGTTCGAGCCTGGCTCTGGGTCACCGCAACTCCAACGTGCCAAATTCACACTCAATACATTTATTTAACACTCTTTCTCACAGGTTTTCATCTTTGCACTTGGGTCCGCCTCCCTGCCGTCCCGTAACATGTCCTGGCTGATAACTGATAAACTCTTTCTTCAAACTCAGGAGGTTTCTGACGCTGGACCTGCTGTGTTTCAGGTGGTGTGGTGATTACTCTTGGAGTACTCGCAGTTGTATACAGGAAACTGGGTAGGAAATTTAGACTGCAGGAGACGAATGGAGCTGAAGAACAGTCCAGCCAGGCTTCTGCACAGTGGGACTTCTCTGAAGACAAGGAGGCTCTCTCCATGGCTTATTCACTCCATAACAGCAACCACAGAGGCCCTCAGCCCTGGAACAAAGAGAGCGCTTCATATGACGTCAAGTCAATGGACAACAACTTCATCTGCCCCAACTGCAGCTCAACAACTCTTGGAACAGATTACCAGGAGGGTGGACAGAGGAGAGAGACTTTACTGCAGAGAGCCAATCACAGGGGACTTCAACATAAGAGAGAGGATGGCTGGTCAACCCCTGTGAAGAGTGACCAATGGAAAGAGACTGAAGGCCACTCGGTTCTGCAGTCAAGAATTAAAGGTAAAAGAGTAAATTGGCAGTAATTTGGCAGATATGTGGCCTAATTTCTACTGTACTGTGCAAAGTTCAGAGACCACATTTCATTTATTTGATGTCCAGTCATAACAAACAGAAGTACAAGTTACTCAGTTTTCTACGGAGATTAGATTTAAGATAATCCACTTGTACAAGTCAGGAGAAAGTCAAAGGAAAACAGGAGTTTCCAAAACTCAACATTTTTAAAAGCTTAAAAGACAAACAGAAGAACAAATAAAGAACCTGCTGGTGTTCTCAGAACATCAGACTGACCATCCCAGAGTCCAGACCTCAACATCACTGAATGTGTTTGATTACTTCAGAAAATGATCAACAAGCTTCTGAGACTGAACTTTGGAGGTGTGTCTGCAGATTCATTGAGAAACTAAAAGTGAGTCTCCTGAAAAGAATGCAAGCTGGAATAAAGGTGAAGTGACTCACTAAATGCTGAAAAAAACTGATACTATATTTAAGTGTTTGTGTAATTTCCTACTTTTTAGTTTGATGCTGAAAAGTAAATAACTTTTACCTAATGGCCTTTTTGACAGGAAGCTAAATAAATGAAGGGGTGGTCTCTGACTTCTGCACAGTACTGTATGTGCTAAACCTGTAGCAACTGCAGAAAATCAGATATTGTCACTAATTTGTTCAGTGCGTTTACATGCACTTGGTTAATCAAATGGTAGGAAAACTCCTGTCTACATGAGTCACACAGTAATCAGATTTCTGCTTTTGAGTCACTTTACTGAGAAAAATATGAATACACATCATCTAGAAGATAAAAAATATTTAAATTCCTCATTTGATCAAGCACGTAGTTGGTTTCAGTGTTGCTCCAAAGGTGTTTTGTTGGTATCTCGGGGTTACTGTGTTAAACACTGCTTGCTGTTTTAGGGATGGCACTCTGTTTTCACACATGCACAGACTGAGCCAAGTGAAAGAAATCAGAGTAAGAGTACACATGCACTGAAAAACTCCATTACTGAGCTCAAATCCACCTCTCTTTATCAGAGTTCTCAATCCGATTTCTACGTTTTAATCCAATCTAAGAAACCAAAGTATGCTGCTTACGTGACCACTTGAGTAATCAGATAACTGCAGAAATCTGATTAGACCTTTAGGTGCATGTAAAAGCACTTGTAAATTCATTTTTTTTCAAACATTGATTTCAGCAACTGCCCCATAGCTTCTATTATAATTGAGTTTCAGTTCAACAAATATGTTGAAACTATTATCTGTGGTAATCAACTATAGGATACAGATAAGGCTAATGGATATTATATTAAAAAAAGCCAGAGTATTCCTTTAAATAAGAATTCCACTGATTTTTTTCAATTTCTGCATAATTAAATGATGTAAACAAAGTCTTTCAGAGTGGTTTGGTGTGAAACTCTCTGTTCTAGAAAAACTTAAGTCAGAATTGTTCACAGTGGTGGTGATAGGAACCAGACATCCACCTCTAAAAGCTCCCTCACAGAAAGTTACTACATGAAATGGTGATGAATTCACTGCCTGATGTCTGAGGCATAGTTTTCACGATAGTTTTGAGAAGATTTTACAACGTTCATAGTGGAGGGTTACATGCACAGTGTTGTGAGACAAAATAGTCCCTCAGAGAAACATTTTCAGATTAATCACTATTTTCCCATCATCATCATTCCATAAAAACTCAGAAGACACGTGTAGGTTCACTGGAGGTTTAGATAGTAAATAAAATGGCTATATTTGTGGTGTAGTTATTGTGACCCCTGGTTCCTATCACCACCACTGTAAAGAAATCTGAGTCTCTAGAATCAACCATTTCACACTAAACCAATCTGAATGACTGCCCATCACTGAAATATGCAGAAATTTTGAAAAAATAAATATTAAACTCAGTATACATTTGTATTTTTGTTGAAATTGTTTCAAAGCCATTAATTAGTTCTTCTTTCTCTAAAACATCAAATGTTTCTGTTCAATTTACAGATGTTAGAGCACAAAGACGTAACGAAAAAGGAAATGGAGGTGTGAACATCTTCCATCTTCGCAGTGAAGAAAATGGTCCTCATGGAGTTTCCAAAGACACGTCAACCATAAGAATGCAACAGTTAGCACTAAGAAGGCACATATCAGTTGCCCAAAGACAAACATTTACACCTAAAGAGAAATTACACACGAAAATGTCTGGGAATCATATAAATGATCACTTAATGAAGAATCAACATGAGGAATATGGCACTTCACCTGTTTACCAAACCATTAACTGCTTGCACTGTCATCAAACTTATGAATACAGGCAAACTGGGAATGAAAACCAGGACAGTTTGTTTAGAAATCACACAAACACTGCACTGCCCAGTGATGAGAAGGTATCTGAGTATACTGTATACAGAGAAAATTATAACCAGGCTAGTGCAGAAAGTCCAGCTAGAGAACAAAGAAGTGTTACCTTTGATTTGTCAGGGTCACTTGAGCAAGGCCTTATTTTACCAAGCAAAGAGCACGAGGGCCCATACAGAATCAGCAAGACAAAGACATCTCAAACACGAGAAAACAGCCCAAAATCTGGCAAAATAAACAGCAGTAGTTCACGCATGCGATCAAAAGGTTTAAAAAGCCGTAACCCAGGATCTCAACTGAGTAGGAAACTAAAGGTCAAGCTGAATCTGAACCCTCTTAGAAGAAACCGTGTTCATTCCACATCCAGTCACAGCCATGAGGACAATGAAGCAGACGGGACGTCCAAGGGCAAAAAAGGCAAACCTCAAAAGAGCAAGAACGATCCAAAAGAGAGATCCAAGAAAGACAAAACTAGCACGAAGTCTCCACGTTCTGGAAGCAAAGCGGTGAAGAAGTCCAAGCGCTCCGACAGCGAGAAGGAGGACGAGACGCCAACGGTGGAGCAGGACAGCAAAAAAACACCATCTAAAAGAACAGCGCCAAAGAAAGATGACCAGGAATCCAGTAGAAACAATAAGGAGGACGTTTCAAACGATCAGAGTGATGCCAACTTTCCAGCTGATGGAGAAATCCAGGACAATATTAATTTGAGTGCTAATGCTGCTAATGCTAGCAGTTCTGAATCTCAAATCTTCCAAAACTCTCCCGCCCCTTAACACACAGCTTTGATCTTTCAGCAGCAACAGTACAACCACTCAGCGTGGTGAAAACCACGGACCCTCAGCAAGCCACAAATCCAGACTTGAACCTGCCAGTTAGCACGTTGGAAGACATCAGTGGTCCTCAGGAAGAGCCCACTGGTTCACAAGAAGTGGGGGAAAACTCCACAACCCCAGTGTCCACAGCACCCGCGGTCGTCCAGGAGTATCTGTCCTCGGGTGACGGCTCACCGAAGAGGAGGATTAGGCTGATAGTCCCTGAGAAAACCTCCAACAGGCCACAGACTGCACTGGAGAGGAAAATCAGATAGCATAACTGCGAACGACTGCTATGCAAACGTTTGAACACCAGGTGAAAATAAGTGAACATATCCTCTACAGAGAACACACTTAAACACTAAGCTGCAGGAGTGTGTTCTCTGTAGGGACCGTGTTCACTTATTTACAGACAATCAACAAAACATGTCATTTGAGTGGGGTGCCCAAACTTTTGCACACGACTGACTGTGCTATTACTATTAAATGAGCGTTGCATATGATCATGTGACACAGTGCATCATTCTAAGGCAGTGCACTCTATGCTTTGTCTCCTGAGTGTAATATAAATGAATCATGCTTATGAATTATGCTGAGATTCTGTGCTTTCATTATGTATTTTTGGTAACACAAATAATAATTATTTCTATTCTTGATTAATCTATGGCAGGGGTCAGCAACCCAAATACTAAAAAGAGCAATTTTGTCCTTTCAATAAAAATCTAACCACCTTGGGAGCCACAACATTTCATGTCCATTTTACCATCTTGGCTGTAAATATGCCTCATAAGTATGCATTAATGTGCTAGTATAGGATAAAAATATAATATAAACAAAAACACAGACTTAGTTTGTTCTGCTTTAAGCTTCAGTTCAGCTATAGTTGCTTTTCACACATCTCCAGCAGGAAACTAGAATAGTTTGTTGTAAAATGTCTCTCAGCGTTCAACTTTTTACGAGGCTGAAGTCGCTTCTCATTCTCCAGCTTCTTGTTCGAATTTTCCCGTTCCACCTTAAATGGTGCCTGAGGTGCCAGAATGTAACTGCTGCATCATTTAAGGTGGAACGGAAAAATTTGAACAAGAAGCTGGCGAATAAGAAGCGACTTCAGCTGCGCGACTTTTTAGTGTTTGACAGTTTCTCATTGCAGATTAAACGTATCAGGAAACAAGCTGGAGTGATTATACATGCTAATAAGTCCATTCATCTCCAAATTTTTCTCTTTGCCTTTTTTCGTTACCTACTAGCTAGTCGAGATTGTTGTCTGTGTTGCTATGGTGACCAGCAGTCTGCACACCAATCTTTGGGGTTAAAGGATGAATTGGCAGTTCTATATTAACTCCAACGTTTAAGACTGTTTATTGTTAAAACTGTGTTGAACGATGAGCAGAGCTTTATTTTACTGCTGTGGAGCCAAAACAGGACAGTGAAAGAGCCGCATGAGGGTCTGGAGCCGCATGTTGCTGACCGCTGATCTATTAGCTGGTATGCAATTAAGTGACTATACTGTCTTCAATTCCACTCACTTTGCCGCCACAATCATTCAAAGTTCCATCTATGTGACAACAATCTCTTCCATTATGGTGCAATTAAACAACAGATGCCTTATCGCCCCCTACGCTTCCTGTAGTGAACTGCAATCTGTCAAAATGACCATATAGACTTATTAGAGCTTATCCCCAATAAAAGTAACTTTACCTGAAAAGGTAAAAACATACTTTAACTTTGAATGGACGTTAATGTAACAAGTTTTTATCAGAGTCATTTTGGATCATTTCTATTGCTCCATTCATCATGAATGTTCCACATAATGTAAAGGCGGCAGGCATGTTCAATTTTTGCAAGGGAAAAATTCAAAAATGAGAAATAAGGTTTTGTTCTAACAGTGACTGTATGTTGACTGTATGTGTAACACTAGTTCATGACCAAAGTGTTTCACCCCAGAAAAAAAATAAATAAATACTGTGTCCAGTGATGGTTAACAGAGTTACCATAGTATTGGTCTCTAGCGACAGTAAAAACTATTTACTGTCAATGTAAAAAATCTCACTTCATTTATTGTTTTATTTCATGCTGTCCATAGCAAGACAAAGATATTCCCACACTTGAACATGAACTCTTTAACATGATTCTACATCAATAGCACATTTATTGTACCTACATAGAGGAAATTTCTGTAAACGCAGCTGTTGAGCTGCACTGGTTGAACCATTTTTGATAAAACTGTTGATAAAATATGAACTACGTTTGATCGCCAAGATGTTTTTATTTTTTATGAGGGTGAAAATAAATATTCTTTGATAGACAGAATGGTGATGAAAATGCATACAAATTGAAAAACAAAGAGATGTTTTATTAAATGATTTGATATCAAATCCAATAACTATTTATCATCTAAATTTTGGATTCACATTCATTATTATTGACTCCTTCAACAGTTGATTTTGTTATTTTCTCTCCTCAAAGGCATCAGAACAAGCAAGGTACCCAAATCCCCCTGGACGGTAAAGTTCATGTGACATTTTTTTTCTAACTAGATAAATAACAGTTTTGTGGCCAAATAAATGATGACATCATACTACAATTACAACTTTTGCTGAACTGTGCTTTTATTATGTTATAATATTCGTATTATTTCACAAACATTAAGCTTCAGCTCGCACGCAATCACCTTGTTAGATCCTGTTTCTGCTTCAGTCTTAGGGACCGTCTCAAAATTACCAGACGTAAAAGGTAAAGCAAAGAAACCACTAAATCCGTTTTTGGCCAGTTATTTTCCACTCAGTACCCAAATATAAGATCACTCTGCTACCGGCACAGGCCTCGTAGTTTCTGTTTAATCCAAAGGCCAAGAATCATTTGCTGAAGTTAGATAACAACAGCCCACGGCGCTATCTCTCCACAATCACTGCTCTTTATGGTCCACTGATAAAGTTTACACTTTAAGTGATCAAGTGCCTCAAAGACGTTTACAAGACACACAGAGCGACAGACCATAGCAGCAACAACAAGGTCCAGCAAAATGGAAGAGAAAAAGGACGAAAGAGAAGAAAACAAACAGGATGAGGGAGAGAGTGAAGAGAAGGGAGCGAAGACTGTACTGGGGATTTTCAGCAGGCAGCAGTTCATCATGCTGTGTGTTGGAGTTGGTCTACTTCTGCTGCTCATCGTCATCACTGTGACCTCAGTGCTTCTGACCAGGAACTCAGGATCAGGTCAGCTTCTTAAATTACATTATATTTTTAAACATTCTGCAGACTGCTTAGTTATCATCTGCACTATGATATTGAAATTACTTGTTTTATGTAATATGATTGTTGTATGATAATTGGTATGACTTTATTTTGTAAAAGGTTCTGTAAAATAATGTAGATTTAAACAGTATAGACATAAGATAATGTGTGTGTGTGAATGTTTTATGTTTTATTCAATAGTTTATTTAAATTTTATGGGAAAAACAAAGGTTATTAACTGATAAACAACATATTGTAATTATCTCTTTATGGTAATTTCTTGCCCTGCTTTAAATGATCAGTCCTCATTCTTGAGGCTGTAAAGCTGTCATTTTAGCATCATCTATAGCTCTGTTAATCACTCTGTTTACATCTAAAAATTCTTAAAGAGTTGCGTATATAACGTTTGTGTGGTTGTATGTATCAAAAATAGGCATAATTCATAATTCAGTAATCATAATTCAGTATTTCATGATCATTTTCCAACTTCTCTTTATCAGTTAGAATTAAACAGGCTGTTTTTGTTACTGTGCCTTTAAAGCTGATATATGTAAATGAGCTCTGTTCTGATTGGCTGCACTGTATTGTGCCTCTTTTAAAAAGCAGTCCGAGCTGAAACACTCCTTATAGCTTCAGCGTGAGTGGGCAGGGCTAAACTTCTTGAACAGCTACACATCCTTTCAGACCCACAGCGCTGAGTCGTCTTCTCACAGTGGAAGGATGGACAGAAACACCTGTGGATGTTTTCAGATCTGAAGCAGCTTGATTTTCTCCTCTCTCTCAGAGATGAAAGCTTTAAGTGCTGTTTATCTGATGAGGGCAGTTTTGGTGTCTACTATGTCTTCCAGGTGGTTGTTAGGAGAACCATTTTCTCAGATGTATAATGATATATATGTGGTTATTTGTGTCCTTAGGAGGCTCGGAGACCATGGTGTCGTTCCCTACAGATGGAGATATGCTGGAATTTCTCCTCCAAAATGGAGAGATTCAGGAGAAGGATGGGCTCTATGCCACATGGTATCACGCTGCAAACAGCAAAGCCGAAATGAACGAAGCTCTGAAGAGTAAATAGTACTTTTTACATCTTGAAGTATCTCTTGAACTAAAGCCACATTTCAAACTGCACTATTATGTAACTAGTGAAGACATTACTGCTGTGGCTCTTATCAAAGTCAGAACACTATCTAGTGGTGACAAGATAAGCAGGTACTATTATCTATTCAAATGCAGTGTCACTTCATATAAAGCCCAAATAATCACGCTGCTAATCAAACACATCAGGTGATGTCATGATTCTGGAGGCTGATGTGAACGTTGAAGGCCATGACACCGTCAACGAAACCAACATTCCAATCATGGCCCATCCACCAGACGTCTACAGCGACAACACTTTGGAAGAGTGGCTTGATGCTGTACTCAAATCTAAGAAAGGTGAGGAACCAATAATAATAGGGTCATTCTCCATTTGGAGGGGAAACCATGTCACAAAGGTTGCAGGGCTTAAAAAGATGCTTAAAATATGAGGCACAGCTCCAAAAGTCAGTATGTCCATTTACACAGTTGAGCTACGGTTAAATAAGACTTTTCTCTTATGATTCTCTGATTTTTCTCTTTTTATCCTGTTTCATAGCCGCTCTGCATCTGTAAAACAGGTCATCACAAAACCAGTTTTCAACATTTGAGAAACCATTTTTAATATAAAACAATATTTTTAAGAGGTTTAATTTAGGAATTTGTATAAAACAGATTCATGTTTACTTTTTATATCACTAACATTATACTACATTTAAAAAATATGTATTTTATCTAAAAAATTTATTTGTCACAGAGATTTTGGTCACTGGTGCTATCAGGACTCTTATATTACATTTTAACACAGTATTTTCAGCTCTATTAAACTGCTTCTTTGGGTCGAGGCTCATCAGAGAGGAAGCGCCTCGAGGCCTGATAAGGCGAGTCACACTCGCTCACTATATTTCATTAATTTCTTAATAATTTTGTTTATCAGGCAGCTCATAACTTCTATATGTCACTGGTGTTATGTGCTTTAATGGCTGGATAATTAAAATTTTGTTAAAATAATGCCAAATATGACTTTTATTACTGATTTTAAATAGTTACACAAAGTCACCTGACCGACAATGAGTCAGCCAATTTACAAAATCCTCAGTTTTAACCAGAATGTCACTGGAGTCACCATCACTGGTGTTACACCATATTCATACAACACCAGTGACTGTAAAATATGTTTGAAACTAAGCTCCCTTTTTTGCATATATGAGAAGAGGAGATGTTAATGGACACATTAAGATTATTTAGTTTTGAGATCAAAGAAATTGATTTTTAAAAAAGGTATCCACCTGAATTCCCACTCCAAATGCAGACTGACCCAATAGAGGTGTGTAGTATGTTGTGCCATTTTTTGTTCCAAATAACTTTTTTCCTCTGAATAGGAATAAAGCTGGACTTTAAAAGTCTTCAGTCTGTAGAACCCTCACTCGATCTTCTGAGGATCAAGAATCAAACCGGAATAAACCGTCCTGTATGGATAAATGCTGATATTCTTCCGGGCCCAAATGTTCCTAGTTTCTGGCCTGTGGTCAACGCAACTCGGTGAGAAGATAACAAATACATTTCACATTGATTTAGTGTGGATGCATTAACACTTATGTGTATTATAATGTTGCGAATGTGTATAAAGTCTTTAAATACTAGAAATATCCACATTGCCAGTTTATTAGGGAAGCTGCACCTACCCAGTAGCATATTTTGGCCTCCTTTGGCCTTCAGAGCTGCATGAATTCATCTGGACATGGATTCCACAAGATGCTGGATCTGTTGTACCATGTGGAACCCACTTTTTGGTTCCCTAAAGAACCTTCCAGCAGGGGCAGACTTTGCACTAGGCAAAGGTAGGCAGCCGTCTAGGGCCCCAATGAGCCGAGGACCCCATTAAAATACTATTTCGATATACTGTATGTGTTGATGTTAAATAACCTATTCTGAAATTGATATACATTTTAAAAAATAGCTGTTATTTGATACTGTAGTGATTATTTTCAGTAATTTCAATGCAGCCTCACCCCTCAGTCATGGTTATAATGGACTCTTCCATGGTTTTATGTCATGACAAGACTGTGCAAAGACAGGCTGGCATGAACAAGACAAATAAGCGATAATCTACGTCATGGAAAACAGGTTCTTCAGTGTGATTTTCTGGATGTTGAGAAAAAATCAAGCCACCCAAGTGCAGCAGAAAAAACACAAAAGAGAGGAAAAGCTAACTTCATGTTTTCAGTCAGAACTGAGTGCTGAACAGGGTCAGCAGACCAAACATAATGCTAGGATTAATGTCAGTATTCACTCTCAGAACAAAAGGCAGTACACTGTCACTGGGACAGGACCCCTCTTATCACTGGGGTGGGACCCTCAAGGCTACATCTCAGTACCTTTAGTCAGGGAACATAACTGTACCATAATCCACTGAAATGATATGTTCTAAGCTGTACTGACTCCACACACCCCGTCTCGTCTCCAGGCTTTTATTTTACTGTTCTGTTTTAAAACATTCGGTTATGAAAAGGTACAAATACGAACTTTTCACCTGGAAAAACTTATTTAAGGTTCACAATCGGACCTTAAAACCACTGTTGTACCTTTGAGGGAACATTTACATTGTTTGTATCTTGATGAATGAAAAATGTACCTGAACAGAACCTTTATTTCTAACAGTGTAGATATCTCCAGTGCTGCAGTAGTTACTCTACATAGTGATTCATGGAAGGTTCTTCTCTCAAAATGTAATGAGATTACAGAACTTATTACTTTGTGGGAAAAATAATCTCATTATTTAACTTCTACATTACTCTGTACCAAATGATCTCACTATGTTGACAGATAATTTTGCTTGTTTCAAACATATTTCTTAGTAAAAATGTAATGATATAAGGCAAAAAATCTTAACTACCACTACTACTACTAATAATAATGATATAATTAAAAATAATCTTAGAATATTCTTAATACTACTACTACTACTACTTTTACTACTACTACTACTAATAATAATAATAACAACATCAATAATAATAATAATAATAATAATAATAATAATATAATTAGAAATTATATTAGAATATTCTTAATCTCAAAATGAGAAATATTAGATATATTGAGTAGATTTAAGATACCATTTTTTTGCATTGTATATGGCTGCACCAGACAGAAGACCACCAAATTTTAAATTTGCCTCTAGTTTTTTTTGGGGGGGGCGTGGGACTATCCTTGTGACCGGAAGGTCGCTGGTTCGATCTGCTGAGCCAACAGTATGTGACTGAAGTGCCCTTGAGCAAGGCACCCAACCCCCAACTGCTGCCTGGGTGCCGTGGATAGGGCTGCCCACTGTTCTGGGCAAGTGTGCTCACTGCCCCCTAGTGTGTGTGTTCTCTAGCGTGTATGTGGTGTTTCAGTGCATGGATGGGTTAAATGTGGAGGTGAAACCTCCCCGTTGTGGGACTAATAAGGGTCACTTTATCTAAAAACTTAATCTAATCTAATGTAGTTGTTGGCCTAGAGCCCCTGCTTTCCAATGCATGGTTCTTTAAAATCTTTTCTTAGTAGCCATAAAAGGAATGCAATGTTTTGGAAGCCCCTCTGTTTCTGAACTATGCACTTTTTTCTTCAATAATGTTGGTGGTTTATATTTTTCACTGAAAATGTGTTTGATTTACAAAACTGAACTGGATTTTTGCCTTTGTAGGTGAGCAAGCAAGTCAACATTTCTCTAAGTATTTTATTCAGTGCTGTTTGTTGTGTCGGTTGTGCAGGATTGTTTGATTTGCAGAAAGCTGCAGTTGTCCGTCTTTATCACGGCACAGTCGTCTTTGTGGGGAGGTGTGATTTGTTGTCATAGCAAGGGGGTTCTCACCCCTCTCCTTTCACCCCTCATTGCTCACTAGCAGCTCAACATAGTCACAACAACTCACATACAGAGAGACGACAGTGTCCTAGTTCATCCGATAGTAGACTTACAGGAAATAATGTTTTATTTGATTGTATTAATTAAAGATATTGGAGTCAGTAAATGTTCTGCCCATGGAAAGGCCACTAGGGGGCTGCAGAAAGAGGCTACAGTATTGGTTCTCAAATGAGTCCTCAAGGCCCCCTGCATGGTTAATATTTTTAGCTATATCCCTTTCTATTGAACCTCGAGTAAAGGGTTTGAGAACCACAGCTTTAAAGAACCGTTTGCAAATTTGGTGTGTGGGTAAAGAACCTTTTAAAGAACTCTCACATAATGTAAACTTTCTATATCAATCAAAGGTTTTTCCTAGAACTGTCAAAGAACCATGTTGGAACCTTTATTTTTAAGAGTGTGGTTGTTGTGAATTCGTTCTTGCTATGACAGCCTGAAAGCACGCCGTAAGCTTGAGATCCAGGAATGCATAGGCCATGGAAGCAATGTTCTTGGAACCATCCAATGAAGATATGTGCCTTGTAACATATTTCAAGTGTTCATCTGAATAAGCCTGAACTGTAGCCATGAAGGAATGATCTTGTTCAGAGACACCATGTTGTTAATAGTCTTCTGATTGGTATCTCAGCAGTTGCCTGTTCCTTGAAACCCACCAGGTTCCTGGACCTCATCCAGAAGAAGTTTCCAGATGTCACCATTTCACCAGGCTGGAAGGTTCTTTACATTCCCCTCTTCCCCAATGTGACATACACCCAGGCCATGGTGGAGGAAATGTATGACACTGTCAAACACCTTCCCCAGAAAATCACCTTTCCTGTTTTGGCAGTCATGGTCAAGAATGGATGGCCACATCTCAGCTGGCTCCTCAGCCAGTCTTCCAGGTACTTTAGCACTTGGGGATTTTGGAAACATTTCCCAATTAAATTTTATTTGATTGTCTATCCTGCTGAATTTTATATCTCTAACATTTTCACATAACACAAGTGCTCACTCACAGAAACAAGTGTAGAGCATGGTAAAGAAAAAAAAATGAAAATTTACCATATAGGTCTGCAGTTACAGACTGTGGTCCATCTGTTTCTCTGCATACTTTGTTACCCTGTTCTTCAATGGTCAGGACCCCCACAGACCAAGTACTATTTGGGTGGTGGATCATTCTCAGCACTGCAGTAACACTGACATGATGGTGGCGTGTTAGTGTGTGTTGCGCTGGTATGAGTGGATCAGACACAGCAGTGCTGCTGGAGTTTTTAAACACCTCAGTGTCACTGCTGGACTGAGAATAGTCCACCAACCAAAAATATCCAGCCAACCACCACCTACCACCTAAATAACACCTGCTCTGTGGTGGAAAATGGTTCTATAGAGAACCATGAACACTCCAAGAACCATTTGCGCGATTAAAGGCAAGGCAAGTTTATTTATATAACACCTTTCATACACTGCAGTCATTCAAAGTGCAGAACAGAGTTGTTTAAAAAAAAGTTAATGCAAACAGAAAAACCTAATTAAAAACAACATTAAAAACCTAATTAGAACAAGATCAAAATAATAAATTTAAAAGAGAAAAGCATTGAATTAAAAATCAAATTAGAAATTATATTATGATGGTTAAATAATCAAATAAAAAATTAAAAGTTAGATTAGGATAAAAAAGGGTTCTTTGCATCATAAAAGGGTTCTGCAGATTGATGGAGAATGTGCTGTAGATGGTTCTATATAGAACCTTTTTGAAAAAGGTGTTACATAGCACCCAAAAGGGTTCTTCCATTGTTACAATGTCAAGCTTGTAGCAAAAGAAGAACCATTTTGGGTGCTATATAGAACCCTTTTTCAAAAAAAAGGTTCTATGTAGAACCATCTATACCACATTCATGCACATTTTACATTTATTTACATTATATAATGTACTCTTGGTGTGTTCCAGGTTCAGTTTGACCTTGTGGCAGGGGGAGGACAACCCAACTCTGAATGACCTTCTCTTCATCAGGGACAACAGCAACCCTCAGCGCATCTATTACGACATCTATGAGCCTGTGCTGTCCCAGCTCAAAGAGGCTGCCAGTGAGTGCCATCAAAAACCTTTATACCCCATCCTGTCTTCTATACAGTAGCTAATGCTGATTTCCTGCACCACTCAGAGCAGAAAGACAGAGCCAGAAGGTTCTACCCAGGTGGGGACATAGTGGACTATTTCAAGCCTGCGAACAGCGATGGCCTAAACATCCTGTGGGAGACTGTGACCAATAGAGACTCTCTGCTCTCTTTACTCGAAGGTATGACAGATTAGAAAGAGATTGACTGTGAATAAAGCAGTAAACAGATCAAATTCAATGTTAGAAGAATTGAATTGACACCGATTTTTCGTTAACACTGTTCCCAGGACGTGTTGAGTGGCTTGAGTTTGCTTCTTTTGTTTTGCACTTTAGCTGCAAGGCTAATCTAGCTAACAAGTAATGGACATTTATACCCTATTAGCATTATACACAGATCAGGCATAACATTATGACCACCTCCTTGTTTCTACGCTCATTGTCCATTTTATCAGCTCCACTTACTATATAGGTGCACTTTGTAGTTCTACAGTTACAGACTGTAGTCCATCTGTTTCTCTGATACTTTGTTAGCCCCCTTTTACCCTGTTCTTCAGTGGTCAGGACCCCCATGGACCCTCACAGAGCAGGTACTGTTTGGGTGGTGGATCATTCTCAGCACTGCAGTAACACTGACGTGGTGGTGGTGTGTTAGTGTGTGTTGTGCTGGTCTGAGTGGATCAGACACAGCAGTGCTGCTGGAGTTTTTAAACACTGTGTCCACTCACTGTCCACTCTATTAGACACTCCTACCTTGTCAGTCCACCTTGTAGATGTAAAGTCAGAGATGATAGCTCATCTGCTGCTGCACAGTTTGTGTTGGTCATTCTCTAGTCCTTCATCAGTGGTCACAGGACACTGCCCACTGGACGCTGTTGGCTGGATATTTTTGGTTGGTGGACTATTCTCAGTCCAGCGGTGACACTGAGGTGTTTAAAAACTCCAGCAGCACTGCTGTGTCTGATCCACTCAGACCAGCACAACACTAACACACCACCACCACGTCAGTGTTACTGCAGTGCTGAGAATGATCCACCACCCAAATAGTACCTGCTCTGTGAGGGTCCGTGGGGGTCCTGACCACTGAAGAACAGGGTATAAGGGGGCTAACAAAGTATGCAGAGAAACAGATAGACTACAGTCTGTAACTGTAGAACTACAAAGTGCACCTATATAGTAAGTGGAGCTGATAAAATGGACAATGAGCATAGAAACAAGGAGGTGGTCATAATGTTACGCCTGATCGGTGTACAAACTCACTGAGGAACCCTCAGGGCCTTAAATGATTTCAAAGTCAATTTTAAGTCAATTTTAGTTCTACACCCTTAAAAAAAGATGGTTCCTTTTGGGAACCATTCCCCTAATGGGAATGATTTTAATTTGAATTTTAATTTTAACCCTAACCCTAGTCCTTTATAGAACCATTTCATGCTTCTTCTCATGGTGAAATGGTTCTTCAGATTGATGGAGAATGTGTTGTATATGGTTCTATATGGAACCTTTTCGAAAATGGTTTTATATAGCATCAAAAAGTGTTACGATGTCAAGCTTGTAACAATAGAAGAAGCTTTTTGGTGGTGCTGTATAGAGCCAGTTAAAAAAATAGACAGATAATAGAACCATTCTCTTTACTAAAGAACCCTTGAAGAAACACCTTTTTTAAAGAGTGTATGCCAGGGTTCTTTACTGAACTACAGGGTAAAACATACGATAGACTGGAAAGTTTTGTCTAAAATGGCCAAAGTTCATGTAAATTCCTGTTAGCTTAGTGCTAACATACTACTAGAACATCATAAGGGCGCTAGGAGAAATTAGCATTCTCACAGACGTGTTATTTTTGCTATAGACTTGCTCTGAAAGACGCACAGCTAAAAACAGTAGTAAGTGCCTTTTTGAAGCCTGAATTTTGTCCATATTTTCATTCACTTTTATAGATAACATTCATACAGTTTTGGAAGCAACATGCAAGTCTATTACTTAGCATCTTTACACAGTTTGAGACACTTTATGCTAATTGATGCTAATCTGACACTGTTAGCTACGTTAGCTCCAGTGCTAAAACTACAGAAGCAAACTTCAGACACCACTGTCTTGGCTCATCAACTGTGTTTCGGTAAGGAGGAAATTTTTTCACCATTTTTTCTTATTTCCTTAAATATTAATAGAAGCTTTTCTTTGTAGACAGCCCTGGTGGGATGATTGTGATTCCGGTAATATCTGGCTCAGGAACGCCAAAGATTCCAGTGGTTGAGGACTCTCAGCCAGAGCTGCCGCTACAAGACTGCTTGGCGCTGATCTTGGCCTCCAAAAAGCCATGGGGCATCTACCTGAGAGTCAAGTCTCAAAGCCAACTGGCCGTCTCACTGCAGTTACTTCGGCAGGCCTACGATAACGACCTACTGTACCACCCAACCTGGGTCAACATGGATGTGGCTCATGGAGCCTTCAGCGTTCGAGGCTATATCACAGGCCAGGAGTTTCTGAGGACCATTGACCAGAACTTTCCGTATGTGACTATAGCTCCGAGTTGGCCTCCAGAGGTTCTTCATCAGGGTTACACACCCCAGCTGGTGGAGGACATGTTAGAGCTTTTCCAGGGAACCTGGCAGGACGTCTCACTGCAGCTGCAGGCTGACCATCTGGAGAGGTCAAAGGATGGACTTGGAAGGCTACTTCAAAGCCAGTCACGTTTTTCTCTTACAGTGGAGCACAAGGCAGGGAAGGAAGAACTTAAAGATGGAACCCAGAGTTTGACGTCCGTCCATGAATGGAATAAACAGAGAACCTTTTACAACATACCGAAAGCATAGGGTCCATAATAGCAAGGCTGTCTGACTAGAGTTGGGCAATATTCATTTTTCAAAATGGACCAAACTGGACTTTTTAAATATCACAAAATATTCATCATTAATATTAGAAAAAAGGACATTTATGGGCAAAAACTGCCTAATTTGGCTCCTTTAAAAATCAGCATTTTATAATTTGGCCACATGGTGGCGCTAAATAGATGTTGAGCATATCTTTGGGGAAAAAAACTCCACCACAGTGCAAAAACAATTTGCTTTGCAGAAAATCTTGTGATAAAATGTATGTATTCCCTTCATCTAAAGGACACCAAACACACTGAATTTGACACAAATTACGACACAAAAATGCTAAATATTCAGAAGTGCACACAACTGTAATTTACATAACTCTGCTAAAGATGCTTTCGAAGACAACGCATTAGACAAATGTTTGCCAACATTATTACTGGGATACAGCTGATCAGTCATGTGCCAGAGTTCGACAACAGTGATTGTTCAAATTTTCAGATTGTTCAGAGTTCATATCATCGGAGAAAAGGCAAACAAAATATTGTGCTTTTGCTGTCTGAATGCATTTGATTGCATTTGGTGTGCAAGATATCATCAGTTAAACATGTTCAAATGAATTTATTGACGTCCAAATTAAGGATGTAACAATAAAACATATTGTACTGACATTTTTTGCAGTATATTATTTTGTAATGCATCATAATGTTTTATCATCACTAGCATTACAGCATGTGGCTAGTGTGTTAGCTTGGGGCTAATACATCAACATGTGGCTTGACCATTAGATCGGGACACCACAAAGCACTTCTGTGTCAGATGTACTTTTATCATTTTGAATACTCAAATAATCTGAAAAAAGCAAACATTATTAACATAATGGACAATTACAGCCACTTCTTATTATTGCTGTATCAAAAATTATATTGAATTAAGGCACCTCTGCATCGGCTTGAATTGAATAAATAAGTGTATGAAAATTGTACCTAGAGCAGCCACAGTAAATATTGCTAAGATGTTGTATTATGTGTATTTAAGGTTCAGTACTCAAGAACAAAATTTATGTAAACAGTGTAGAGTTTAAAATGAAAAATTGCTAATTAGCAATCTGATTATTTAAGATTTAAAAACCCTTTAAAAACCTTTTACACCAATAACACCAAAATATATTATTTCATGTTTCAGTCTTATGTAAAATGTTCATTAACAGAATCACTGGCACAGATAGAGCTGGGCGATATGGCCAAAATTGTTATCACGATAAACAAAATTCATATCGTTCGATATCGATACATACCGCGATAAATGTCAAAACATTATTTCTTTCAAGTTTGAAGGCTGATTTTTGGTCCTGGGGGGTTAACTGCTGTTTAAAACTGTCCTTTATGGTCGGAACACGACAAACACTCACCAAACAGTGGAACATTTCACAGATCTGTCATGGGAGAGTGGGAGAGAGTGTCAGCTAGCGACGACTGGATTTCTCTATACTATCGTAGTAGTTTAAGGGGTGAACCGCAAAATATCAACACCAGACAAACAGAGTCCTCCTTTTAGGTACGTTTAAACTGAAAGCAGTGCTTTTGTGTCTTGTTTAATCTACAGTATCATCAATTCGCCGTGCTGTGCGAGTGACAGAGCTGCTTCAAGTTAGCCAGCTGCTAAAAACAGCTAGCCTGGAAAGATAGTGCTCTCCCGCTCTCCAACGCCTCACAGCTTCCTCAGTTTACTTTCGTTTAAATCAGGGCTGTAATTTAGATGAACCCACTTCTTTCTTTCACTTTCGTTGCTTGGGAATGCACTAATACTTAAATATGACTGTCCGAGCGCTGCAACAGCGCTGTAGTTGTGAAGATTGTGATTTAACGCTGCTAAAGCTGGTTACGATGTTATGATGGAAGTGATTTCACTGTAGGACAGTACAGTTACACCACTGACCTCATCACTCACACTCGGTCACAGGAGAGCAGATCGCCGGTCGCTCCACTCAAACAGGGGATGTATAACTCCGCGTTTCAGCCGTTGCTAAAGACTCATCTTTCTCGTGGCCCCCTCCCTCTCTAATCATGTAGAAAAACTCGGAAGTGCGCCCTCTATTGGCGACAGCACAGTAATGTCGCTTTCCTTGTAGTAGAAAACGCCACCAAGGCTTTCGCTGAACGTGGAGGTGTGAGAGTGGTGTATTATATCGAACATTTATCAAACATGTCGTATTGCTCTATCAAGGAAAAGTTATATCGCGATAATTATCGTTATCGTTTTATCGCCCAGCCCTAGGCACAGAAAATAAAAACAAACAGGATCACACACAGAATCATCGTGAGTGATATGTAAACTGAGTTTCTGAATTCCCTCATAAAACATTTCAATCTCTCAGCATGAGATATTTTCATAAGCACAAAAGCACTGTTTTCCCATATTGGCCAAAATGACCAGCCCATAAAAATGCCCAAAGCACACCGTTAGTGTTCTCTTTGTAGAAAATGAGTAAACAGTCTGTAAGAGCAGCTACAGACGCTACAGTGCAGCATTAGAAATGACAGAAGTTCCGGTTCTGTTCTCCAGAAGGAACTTGTTGCAGGACAGGAAGGTGGAACAGAAGCTGGAGGACAGTCCAGCTATGTCTGTGGAGATGTAAGGCAACACCCCCGGATTGGTCTGATTATAGTAATTAATCTGAGAACAAAATTAGGACAAAAGAAAAGCAGATTTCAATAAAGAGTCAAGGGTCCGCATGTGGTCCACACTTCAATTCCTCACTATTTCATACTACAACATAACTTACACGTTTATTTCATAGTAATTACTGGAAAATTTATAGAAGTTACTGAATCTTTCATAGTAGACACTGAATACTTTTTAGCAGATACTGAATGACTATCATTCAGCCTCTACTAAAAAGTATTCAGTATATACTGAATAATATACTAAATACCAAATGATTCATAGTAGAAATTGAATAGTTTCTAGTATTTACTGGATTATCAATAAAAGTTAATGAATCATTCATAGTAGATACTGAATAAATCATAGTAGATACTGAATTATTCAGTAGCTATTAAAAGTATTCAGTATATACTCAATAATATACTGAGTTACTGAATAATTAATAGTAGAAATTGAATAGGTTCTAGTAATTACTGGATTATCAATAAAAGTTACTGAATCATTTATAGTAGATACTGTATAAATCATAGTAGATACTGAATTATAGTAGATATTGCATAATTTATAGTAGTTACTGAATAATTAGCTTATATGTATATAGTATATACTGAATAATTCATAGTAGATACTGAATAATTCATAGTAGATACTGGATTATTCGTTGTAGGTACTGCATAATTTATAGTAGTTACTGAATAATTAACTTATATATTTTTAGTATATACTAAATAATTAATGATAATTCATAGTAGATACTGAATAATTCATAGTGTTTACTGAATATTATGAAATGGCTAATATCTGTCCTAAAATCTGATTGGTTTAGCCACATTTGAAGCTACTGTAAATTAACAGATAACATCCATTAAACATACACATTACTAGACGCACATCAATTACATCTTATATTAATGTGTCAAGATATTATGTTGATTGGCATCCATAGCCTACAGCTAATGCTAACTACACTGCTTGGAGAAGGAGATGTTTATTAGGGTAATTATTAATTATTATTTGGTCTGTGGATCAGGACATGTTCTTCCACAGCTCTTACCTTAGAAACACTTTCGGAGACCTCATAAATGGTGAATCCAGCACAGAACACCTCTCCTCTGTTGAAGTCGTCAGTGGGGGGGTGTGTGGGGAGGGTGACTGACCGCAGGGCAACAACATATGGGTCCCTGATTACACAAGCATGCCGTTAAACACAAATTAGGAAAACAATGAAGTCTTTAGGAACCTTTTGCTTTAAGTTCCACATTTTTGCTCACCCAGTGTCGCAGGGTGGTCTCCTGGAGGCCAGCAAGATGAAGTCCTGGACCTTTCCCCCCTCACTGACCGAGGGAGTGAGAACACGGTAGATCAGATCATCCTCATCAACCGGCACTATCAGCTCACACTGCCTGGACACAACAGTAGCGGTAAATATAGGTGATTTTGGATATAAGGGATTCAGGGGAGGTGGATATAGGTGGATATAAGGGATTAAGGGGAGGTGGATATCGGTGGATATAAGGGATTAAAGGAAGGTGGATATAGGTGGATATAGGCAGATAGATAGATCTAAGGGCTTAAGGGAAGGTGGATATAGGTGGATATAGGTGGATATAAGGGATTAAGGGAAGGTGGATATAGATGGATAGGTGGATATAAAGGATTAAAGCATTGTGGATATAAGGGATTAAGGGGAGGTGGATATCGGTGGATATAAGGGATTAAAGGAAGGTGGATTTAGATGGATAGGTGGATGTAAGGGATTAAGGTAAGGTGGATAAGTGGATATAAGGGATTAAGGGAAGGTGGGTATAGGTGGATAGGTGGATATAAGGGATTAAGGGAAGGTGGGTATATGTGGACAGGTGGATAGGTGGATATAAGGCATATGCATTAAAGGAACACTCCAGCATTTTTCAACCTAATGTCTATCTGCTGCATCCGTAGCACATGGTCGATTACCACTGACAATAATTCATAGTTTCCCTGAACAGAAATTCCATCGATTTGAAATTCACTCATAAGTTGCTGAATTCCATCATACATTTTTATCACATAATTCTATAAAATTTTTCAGTCAAAAGTATTTTTGAATTAAGACGTAAACCTGTATAGTTTGTTCTTTCAGAGATGGGACTAGTTTTTAGAAGGGAAGTTTGATAATGGAAAAGTTTGCAAACAAATATGACATTGCGAAGATGCACTGCATTTAGCTTGGCGCTAGTATTATACGGCAAACCACACAGAGAAATTAGCATCAAAGTGGCTACAAAGACTATTATATTTTTCATAGCCTGATCAAAATGGATAATAGAAACCCTGAAAGCAAAAGCAACCAAAACTTGTGTAAAAGCTTGTTTACAGTGTTGCTTCAGAGTTTAAAAGCTGGAGAAAACTTCCTAGACTTTGGTAAAACATCCTCTCATGTTTATCTCTTTTTTCATCTCTATTCTTACAATGTAAAGGTGGTAGTTTTGAATTTGCTTATATATAATCACATATTTAAACCATTCACTCACAGAATTCAGTAAATGCTCATTAACGTCTATTATATATGACTTTCAAGTCCATAGAAAAAACTGAAATGACTGTCTATTGTAGCTGATAGTACTATACAGATGCAGCTGATGCAGATTAGGTTGAAGAATGATGGAGTATTCCTTTAATGCATGAGAAACACTGGAAAGTGCTTTTACATCAGTGTAAATGAGGTCATACTTGTAGTGATTGTCCCATTCTGGTCTGCGGCTGAGGTCAGAGAGCAGGAGGAAAGCTCTCGCTGCTGGAACTTTCACCTCAGCTTCAACTCTAAAACTCAGCGTCTGATTCTCCTCCAAGGTGTACAGCTTTACCTGAAAACAGAGAAAAGGCTGATATCAAACAAGCTGTGGATTTAACTGCAGCCTTATTAATCAGTTATTAGTCTTAAGACTTAATATTCTGCGTCTACTATAAATTATTCAGTATCTACTATGACTTATTCAGTATCTACTCTAAATATTCAGTATCTACAATAAGTTATTCAGTATCTACTATGAATTATTCAGTATCTACTCTAAATAATCAGTAACTACTACGAATTATTCAGTAACTACTACAAATTACTCAATAATTACTATTAATTATGTAGTATCTACTACAAATTATTCAATATCTACTGTTTGGTATCTACTATATTCAGTATCTAGAATTAGTTATTCAGTAACTACCATCAAGTATTCAGTAAATACTATAAATCTTTCAAAATTTACCACAAATTATTCAAACCAACTACAACTATATATTATTCAGTATGATATAAATTATTCAATATCTACTATAAATTATTCACTACATACTATGACATATTCTGTAACTACTATTAAAGTTAGAAAATACTATACATTATTCAGTGTCTACTATACGTCATTCAGTATCTATGAATTATTCAGTAACTACTATTTAGTATCTACAGAAAATGATTTAGTTCTTATTATAAATTATTCAATATCTCCTATAAAATATTCAGTAACTCAATAAATTATTTGATAATTACTATAAATTATTTAGTATCTACTATGAATTTTTCAATATCTATTATACATTTTTCAGTAACTACTTTAAGGTATTTGGTGTCTACTATGAATTATTCAGTAACTACTACAAATGATTGAGTACCTGCTATGAAACTACTGTGTAAGTTCTGTAGTTGTGAGAGTGAGGAACTGAAGTGTAGACCTAATAAAGACACTTAGAGTTTAAGGGATTTATACTCTATAAACCTGTGGTTAGCTATCGTGAAAGGGCTGTTTCTGGACATCTGGGGACCCTAAGCAACATTTTATGTATTCTTTTGTATACAAGAGCAAAAATTTAATACTTAATTCATTCTGATTAGGAAAAAATCTCTGGACTCTGCACTTTTTACAAAGGATACTGAATACATTATGAAAAAGTACATAATCAGGGCCCCCTGGTGATTTAAGGACCCTAAATAACTGCTTATACTGCTTATAGCAGTGAACGGCCCTGCATGGATGTTCATATGAAGATCATTAATTATGTACACTCACATTGTTCTTCTTAGAGCTGAGGACCCACTTATTTCTGGCCGCCAACATCTTCAGAGCGAACACGTTATTGTAGCTGAGATACACCTGAAGGCATTTCAAGAGTTTTTTTTATTATGTGCTAATTCAGTTTATAAGCCTGATCATCAAAGACTGTCCTTGGCCTAATCAATTTCATATAGATCATCAACAAGTGATAAGAAAAAATCAGATAAAACATTGTGCAAGGTGTGCAGTCCACAGATCGAGGTTGCATATTACCACTCTATACAAAAATTATGAGAAAGGTTATTTAAAAAAAACAAGTGCTGTTGTCGGAAGAAAACCTCGTATCTTCAAAATGGTAACTTTACAGGAGAAGGAAAAAACCTACTTTACTTTTAATGTAAGTCAATGGAACCAGGCGTTTTTACAAGTCATTCTGGGCCGTTTCTTTTAGTCTATTCATCATGAAATTTACATACAATGTAAAGGGCAACAGGTATTTTCAAATGATGTCAAAAACTGAAAAATGTCAAAAATGAAGATACAAGGTTTTTTCCGACAACAGCGATAAGCAAGACTATCTGTCTTACAATTCAGACTTTACTGAACATCTAATAATGTGTTGGCAGAATGTAATATTTTGATTACTGTCGGTTAAAATTAACTCAAAATTTATAATACGTTCAGTTTATAATATAGAGAGGTCCAGAGGGACACAGTACCTGGTTAGTGGGGTCCCAGGGCACAGACAGGGGCATTTCAGTGTATTTACAGGAGATGATGTATTTTCTGCATGGATGAAGAGATCAGGTTAGTGAGAAGAGACGCACATTCATTATAACACAATACGTCCCTGGACAACTGTCCAGCATTGGTATGAGACTTTATCAGCCATGCAATATGATCCTTCTCCTAATGGACAATACATTAAACTCACAATTGGATGAGAGATGACTCACTTTATTACGTTCACCTATGCAAAAGTCAGAGACCCCCATTTAGTACAAGTTATTAATTGTTGTGAAAAGATTAGATATAAGATAATCCACTTGCATGAGGAGGGAGAAAGTCGAAGCGAAAATCATGAGTTTCCAAAACTGGAGTTCAAAAAATTATCAAAAGCTACAGAGAAAATTAGGCTCCTAACAACCACCTGGAAGACCTAGTAGACACCAAAACTGCCCCCATCAGATAAACAGCACTTAAAGCTTTCATCTCTGAGAGAGAGGAGAAAATCAAGCTGCTTCAGATCTGAAAACATCCACAGGTGTTTCTGTCCATCCTTCCACTGTGAGAAGACGACTCAGCGCTGTGGGTCTGAAAGGATGTGTAGCTGTCAAGAAGAACCTCACTGAGAAAAGGAGACGGACACATCAAACAAAGAAGCTGAACGATGGACTGACCACCCCAGAGTCCAGACCTCAACATCACTGAATGTGTTTGATTACTTCAGAAAATGATCAACCAGTTTCTAAGACTGAACTTTGTCCAAAGGTATCACTTTAAAAGATTTCTTAGAGGAACTGAAAGTGCGTCTCCTTCAGGAGAGCTCGACTGGCCTTGTTCTCTCTCAGTGGGCCCCCCGTCTCTCCCCATGACTCAGCGTTATGCTGGCCAGCACAGGCGTCTGTTGGCAGAACTGGGGGTTGGCGATTTCGTCCAAGCATGTTCAGCTGTCAAATGATGATGCGTTAGCGGCAGTTCAAAAAGATGCAGTGGTGCTTATTGGGGGAGTCCTACACTCTAAAAACAGATGTGTTACAAAAACACATCAGTGTGTTCAGTTGGAGACAAACACATTTTGTGTTACGTTTTAAAAAATAATAAGACACAAAAAGTGTTAAAGGCTAACATAACTGAGTGTGTTGTTATTGAGTGTACATAGTGGGTGGAACTGGATACGACCAAAATTGGGGAGATAATTGGGGAAAAAAGAATGTAAATGGTAATAAAGGTAAAGATTGAACACAAATACTGAAAATTTCTATATTAGTTTTTGAATTGTTGAGGCTTCTGGGTAGTTTTTGTTAAATACGTTTTTCTTTTTTTTGACTGACTTTGAAAAATGAATAAGGACATTTTGACTAGAAGTTAAAATGAAAGGAGGTCTCTGAAAAACACCAGCCATATAGATGTAGGTTTTACATAGCCCTTCTGTTACTGCACAGTTTATCAGCCCATTCATCACTGGTCAGTTTCTGACCACATGACTGCTGTTGTCCAGATTTTATTTGGCTGGTGGTCCATTCCCAGCACTGCAGTGACACTGACATGGTAGTGTGTGATGCTGGTATGAGTGCATCACATCAGTGACACTGCTAGAGAGTGAACCCACAAAAAAATCAGAGTGGCTCTGTGGTCAGAAACTGACCACTGATGAAGGATTAGAGGATGGCTACAGTCTTTAACTGTATACCAGCACGGTGGAGCTACATGGGAGGGGTTTCTAATAAAGTGGCCAGTTAGTATATGCTCCCACGGTGACAATTAGACAGTTAAATGTTATGCACTGCTTGTGCTGTAGCTACACGTTTGAACACAGGGCGGCGATGTAGCTCTGAACTGTCCTTCCTACTCTGCCGTTTATTTGTTTTGTTTTTTTTTTAAATCCAACAGAATGAATCATAATGTGTCACAACATGGCGAGAGACGACAATATACACACCTAACTGACACATCAAACTGCTCACCCTGATTTCTCTACTCGCTCCTCATCTGAACTTTATACAGATGAGTTGGGTGGTGTCCAGTCAGATTGTTGATGTTTGGCGGCGGTCACTGATTGTGTCACGCCTACAGTCACACTGAGATTCAACACTTGAATGCACACCAAGCGGGAGACATAACAGTTGATAAAAAAACTAATGTATTTACAGTACAGGACACCCCTCCGACTATGAAGCTTCCATGAACTCCATGAACTGTTCTTCTGGTCATGTGATTAGTTAGAGTTGGGCTCAAACCCATTTCTTATTTTTAACCCTACTCCTTGTTTTCGAGTGTCACCCTAACCCCTTGGGACTGAGTTATAAGGGGTAGTGATTGAAATCTTCCCACTGAAATGGGACCCTCATATAAAAAGAGCATTACTTCATTAACAGCTACTAGCGCTGCTCTGTAGGCGACCCTGCCAGTCTGCAGTGACAGCAGAGGAGGGTAAGTTCAGCTCCTCACTGCTGGGCTTTAGTTACATTTAGGGAATCATATGACTTCAAAGAGGGGGGCAATTATTTATTATCACCCACCGCTAATTCTTTGGAGTTATGAAGCTGAAGTCAGATATTCACCAGCTTCTTGTTCGTATTTTCTCGTTCCACCTTAAATGGTGCAGCAGTTACATTCTGGCGCTTCAGGCATCAGAACTGCTGGACTATTTAAGGTGGAATGGGAAAGTTAGACATTAGCATGCTTTTAGTGATTTTTTATGCTTGTTATGAAGAAAACGACCATAATACATTGAAACAACATTAAACTAAGATAATATAGTGGTTATAGTAATTTTTTAACAGAGAAAATTCTCACATTTGTGGGTTTCTTTGGTCTCTTGTTCAGCCATCTTACCGGTTTTTCTTTTTTTCTCATAACTCTCTGTTTGGAGTCTCTGAAAAAGCTGCGTTTGGAGGGTCATGTAGCCCCAACACTTCGCCCTCCCCCTCTATCTCAACAAGAACTGGGACACCCTACCCCTAGATGTGAATGCGCAAAACAGAGGGCTAAGGGCTCAGTGGTAGGGGCGAGGGGTGAAATGGGATTGGGCCTTAAATCTAGTCCTGAAATCTAGGGCTGCCGCATCATCAGCACCCCCACTTCCCTGGTAACCAGTTAGCAGCGATAGCTGACAGTGTGGCAGCCAGACTCGTCTTTTTTCGGGATGCTGGTCTAAGTTCACTACCTGTCCAGTCGAATCTTCTTTCTGGCAATGGCTTCCTGGTATCTCCTCTTTCCATCCTGTCAATGACAAAATGAATATTTGTTTCATTCCAAAATGCTGTTCATCCATCTGTAACAATTTTTGGATATAACAAGTTTTTGAAAAGAATATTAGCTGGCATATAATGGAGAAAACATTTTTATTTCTCTAGTAAAGGTGATATTAATCATAATACAGCATTAATATTTCTTGTATGTGTAAAAGTCCCGACAACATACATCATGAAAAAAATAAATCTTGAAAGTGGTCTATAATGCATTTTGCAATGAAACCCTTCATTTAATCCTGTCTATAAATTGATTCATTCATTTAGTTTTACATCATTAACTGTGGATCTTAGTAATAAGGACAGTTTTATATTTGATCATATATAGAAGTTTTTATTCTATATAAGCTTATTTTATAAACTCCCCGGACAAAAAATTAGTCACCTTGTGTGTTTAAGGTGGCAGTAATTTGCAGGCTCCTGCAGATGGTGTTGCACAAGGATGACTGGGCTATAAATACCTGTGTGGTGTGTGACGGGATTCATAGATTGAGAAAAGGTGGTACAGTGCAGTGAATGTCTCGTTCGCTGTGTGGAAAATGGGTTGCAAAGCAGATATTAATGATTGGCGAGAAAGAGTGATTGCATTTGGGCAGCCAAAGGCCACGGTGTGAAGGAAGTAGCTGAACTTGCAGATGTATCGAAGCGCACGGTCATACGGGTCGACCAGCAGTGGCAAAAATCCCAGTCTACAGGACATTCTCATCAGAATTGTTGCTGAAATTTGCATAATTTTCCCCTTGTTTTTGCAGTGCTAATTGGTTCGGTATAGACTTCCATTATTTGTTAGCTACATTAGCCTCCTAGCTCCAGTGCAAAGTTCTTTTAAGTGGAAATTCCTCTATCACTGCATCTTACAGTGTAAATCTAAAGGTCTCACCTTGGGTTCAGGATGTATTGGAGGAAGTGGGCGTGGGCTTCCCTCCTCATCCAGTACCTCAAACATCATAAAGGCACTGTTGATGTGTCTCAGTGGCTCCTCCCCCTGATACGCCTCCGCACATACACCCACCTCCATACTGTCAAGATTAAACACAAAATAAGGAGCCACAGCAGTGCGGACTCAATCCATCACCTGCTGCCTGTAATACAGACTCACCTGTTCTTGAAGGTGTTGTTTACGATGGCCTTTAGGATCAAGCGGTCTCCAACCTGGGAGGGCCCTCTGAAGTGGAACATGTCGATGTTCCTCAGAGTGGGATGGGCGTTGCATAAACGGCTAGAAAAATAAGAAAAACAATGGTTCAGCCATCGCTAAATGCTTTAGTTGAAGTAATAATTCTTACCCCAAAACGTAGACAACCAGCTGAGACATGTTTGGTGCCTGTTTGCTTCTTTAGTTTTGCACTGGGGTGGTGGAAGTTTATACTCCATATACTTTTCTGGTAATTTATATCAGAACATGTCAATGCTATAATGAGGTGAGAGAGGCTGACTGTAACTGGCTGTCACTCCCACAGTCTCACCGTGAAACTCCACACTGGGAAAGCACATCCAGTGGGAGATACAACAGTTGATGAAAAATTAATTATAACTTTAGATTTGTTTTTATTTAAAAGACAATATTAAGCTGCATCCAGGCTCACAACTAGCCTATAACTCCGCACTGACGGCCTACAGTTGTTGTAATGTTGTTGTAATCGTCATGATAAAAAGACAGTGCTCACCTAAACAGCTACTGCAAATTCTGAAAATATGTAAATAAATTTTTAAAATTTTGTATATAGGAAACTACCAGACAGACCTGCTGCTCTCCTATTGGCTGTGCTGAGATTTGAAGTGCGTCATGCAAAAATGCGAAACATTTGAACTTTATATGACCCTATACTTTTGCTGCTCCGTCTGTGCTGCACATCCCTTTGAAAATAATGTGAAAGCAGCCTTACACTGAAGGAGCTGTGCTCAAAACTATGGATGTAGTTCCAGTAATATTCTTACACTCACCAGCTAATCAGTGCCAGAGCAAAGAAAAATCGGTGAAATTCTGATTAAAAGTTAGATCTCCTTCAGTAAAGCTGAGAATAAACCTAAACTACAAAAGTGTACCACTACTGTACTGTTTTAATGTAAATCCTTTAAAGTAAGCAAACCCACATCACATGCCGTTCCTTTCAGCTTTGTTTTGAACTATTACAGATAAAAGTTCAAACCTTGACCGCTGAGTCATTTCCGAGTGACTAAAGTGGGTAAATATTAACTAATGGAACTGCAGAGAACTGTACTGATTCTGAAATGCTGTGCATTTAGTGCCCTTAATCTAACAGGGGTGTAAAATTCATCTAAAGCATTGTGTTGCATCAGTGCTGAAGGTGGCAGTTCACTGCACTGAAATGTTAGAACTGATTATGATAATATTCAATAAAGTACTAGTTCTGGGTCACAATAAAATCCTCAGGCTATTTTCAAACATAAAGTTTGGTAGTGAAATATAAACAATAAAAACAATGTAGACAATAAAGACAATAAAACCGATACACCAAGCTTTATGTTTGGTGTATTGTTTTTATTGTCTATATTTCACTACTGTGTAAATTAGAGAAGCACCGATCATGAATTTTTATGGCTGATTCAGATTCCAATTTATTTACAACCAGGCAGACGGACGATTTTTTGGCCAATTTTTGTTATCCTTTTTTAAATCTGAAGCTCACACTCTGTGGACTAATCCAAGGGTGTAAAATGCTTCAATACATTGTGCTGCATCAGTGCAAAAAGTGGGGATTCAACTGCTTTGAAATGTCAGACTTGATTATAATAATATCATCATGAACACATGAAACATGCTAGCTTATTTCCAGTACTTTCTATTAGCAAAAACCCCAATTTAAATAAAATTTGTTCTTTAAAGGGCTAATATTGTGGAAAACTGAATTCTAAACGCATTTTTTTAAATAAAAAGAGTTTAATATAGTATATAAACACAGCAAAAATTTCAAAACATACTGGTCACTCCCCAGTCCATACTGTCTGGAAACTAAGCCGCCTATTTTGAATTCATTGTTTCTGTGATGTCACAAAAAACAATGCATTTACATATATCCACATGTTCAACCTACATCAGTTTAGCCCCGCCCATTCACGCTGAAGTTACAAAGAGTGTTTCAGCCTGGACAACCTGGACTTAAACAAGGCACAATACAGGACAGCTAATCAGAACAGAGCTCATTTACATAGATCAGTCTTACTTACAATTCAAAATCACCAGTGTGTTGTTAGTAAAACCTACACGTGTCATCTGAGTTGTTATGTGTAACGTTGATGATGGTGGGAAATCTGAATACAATAACTTTAATGGGCTCTATTTTGCCGTACAACGACCTGCAGGTAGCCTAGCTCTCTGCTAATAATTAAAAACAAATTCCAGTTAGGCCAAAACCTTCCAGCAAAACTATCGTAACACAATGTCGCAGACATTGAGCGGCATATTGTTAAGTTCATGTAATCATTTTCTGCAAAGTAGTGTTGAGACACTAAACTCTTCAGACGTCTGGTTCCCATCACCACCACTGTGAACAACTGTGACTCTGAGTTTTTCACACCAAACCACTCTGAATGACTTTGTTTACATCTTAAACATTTATTTATGCAGAAATTTTGAGAACTTTGGAATTTAATATGGTGTTACCTGGCAGCAATGGTAGCTACATTCTCCATCCAGGCCATGATCTGACCTCCAAACGTGCTGACCTGGTGGTTGGCGTGCGGGGGCAGAACTAGCTCTACGCTTTCCACTCGAGTTCTCTCAGCTGGCACTTCCGTCTCTTCATCCTGACCCTCTGCAGCCAACAGACACAGTGTAAGTGATGTGAACCACCACTCTTCTATAGCAACCCAGCTGCTCTTACAGTATCCTCACTCTCAAATATACCCTGCGTTTACATACTGGCCTTTTACTTCATGCTCATTTAGCCATATTATCAGAAACACCTACCATATAGGTGCAGTTTTACAGTTACAGACTGTAGTCCACCTGTTACCCCATCCGTCATAAGAAAGGGACCACCATTGGACCACCACCAAACAGAATTTTGTCGGGTGGTGGATCATTATCAGCACAGCATGACATTGACTGGCATTGACAGTGTTTCTACTGATTGACAGGGCAGATGGGGGGCTAATAAAACTGAGAAGCAGCAAATGGACCAATCCTACAATCCTACAAAGTGCATCTATATTGCAGCTGTTTCTGTTAAAATGACCCAGGAGTGCAGATACAGGGCAGGTGTTTCTAATAAACACAACTCAGGGTATGTGCATTAGTGACATCCTACTGGTGTGGGTTTCCTCCCTTTCAATGGTGCACATATAAAAATCCACATGAGAACTAATAACTCCCTCTAGTGGAGAATCTTCAGCCTGCTAAATGTGAGAGAGCGAGTGGGCATATAAAAGAGAGTGTGTTAGCTCCCCATACACATACAGCGCTGAGCAAGTCAGAGCCCACCCTTCATTTATATAATTTCACACCAAAATGGCCATAAAGTACAAGTTATTCATTTTTCAGTGCCAGGAAAGCAGAAAACATATTTCATAGTATTTCACATGTATTTTCAGTATTTAGGGCGTCACTCTTTCCCTTTATTCCAGCTTCCATTCTTTTCAGGAGACTCACTTTCAGTTCCTCAAAGAATCTGCAGACACACCTCCACAGTTCAGTCTTAGAAGCTGGTTGTTCATTTCCGAAGTAATCAAACACATTCAGTGGTGTTGAGGTCTGGACGCTGGGGTGGTCAGTCCATCATTCAGCTTCTTTGTTTGACGTGTCCGTCTCCTTTTCTCAGTGAGGTTCTTCTTGATCAGCTACACATCCTTTCAGACCCACAGCGCTGAGTCGTCTTCTCACAGTGGAAGGATGGACAGAAACACCTGTGGATGTTTTCAGATCTGAAGCAGCTTGATTTTCTCCTCTCTCTCAGAGATGAAAGCTTTAAGTGCTGTTTATCTGATGGGGGCAGTTTTGGTGTCTATCAGGTCTTCCAGGTGGTTGTTAGGAGCCACATTTTCTCTGTAGCTCTTAATGAGTTTCGTAAACTCCTGTTTTTTTAATTATTTTCCTTTTGATTTCATGCAAGTGAATTCTCTTACATATCTAACCTCCTCAAAATCTCCTTAAAAATGAATAACTTGTACTTAATAATAGCTGTTTTAACTGTGAATGAACTGAATGAATAGTAAAGGGTGGTCTCTTTTTGCACAGTGCTGTATATACACACACCTTGTGGTCTCCTGCTTTCACTACTTCACTGACGCATTCAGTAAAGCCACATAACAACCAGGCTTTAGCACTGGAGTAATACCATATGACTCATTCATCCTGGACGTGTGGAGCTTCAGAGGAAGTGAAACTGCCCCTTACCGCTCACACCCTCATTGATGCTACTCTGAAAGCTGGTGCTATTCAGCAGATCTTTCATGATGTCAATATGAATCAGCCTCATCCTGCGTCTCTCCGCCGCCACGCTGTACTCCACCTGCTCTCTGTGAGTGCGAGGGACCAACTGCTTCAAGTGGACCTGCTGGGACATTAACTTATCAATCTATTATCAATTAGCCATTCATACTTATCAGCTATGCAGTAAAATCACCAGTGTTTACACCTAAAGTGTGCACTGTAGATTAACTTCAACACTGGCTTTTACTCTGTATCTACCTGATTAGTGATACAGGTTCTCATTCCAAAACACATTACAGACCACTTTCAAGAATCTCCCATTATTATGATATACATTATTGAGTACACATATAAGATATATCAGTGCTGTATTATGATTACAACCACCTTTATTAGAGAAATAAAAATGTGCTTTCCATTACACACACACACACACACACACACACACACACACACACACACACACACACACATATACACCAATCAGGAATAACATTATGACCACCTCCTTGTTTCTACGCTCGTTGTCCATTTTATCAGCTCCACTTACTATATAGGTGCACTTTGTAGTTCTGCAGTTACAGACTGTAGTCCATCTGTTTCTCTGCATACCTTGTTAGCCCCCTTTTACCCTGTTCTTCAGTGGTCAGGACCCCCATGGACCCTCACAGAGCAGGTACTATTTGGGTGGTGGATCATTCTCAGCACTGCAGTAACACTGACATGTTAGTGTGTGTTGTGCTGGTACGAGTGGATCAGACACAGCAGTGCTGCTGGAGTTTTTAAACACTGTATCCATTCACTGTCCACTCTGTTAGACACTCCTACCTTGTCAGTCCACCTTGTAGATGTAAAGTCAGAGACGATAGCTCATCTGCTGCTGCACAGTTTGTGTTGGTCATCGTCTAGTCCTTCATCAGTGGTCACAGGACGCTGTTGGCTGGATGTTTTTGGTTGGTGGACTATTCTCAGTCCAGCAGTGACACTGAGGTGTTTAAAAACTCCAGCAGCACTGCTATGTCTGATCCACTCAGACCAGCGCAACACACACTAACGCACATCCACCACGTCAGCGTTACTGCAGTGCTGAGAATGATCCACCACCCAAATAGTACCTGCTCTGTGAGGGTCCATGGGGGTCCTGACCACTGAAGAACAGGGTAAAAGGGGGCTAACAAAGTATCAGAGAAACAGATGGACTACAGTCTGTAACTGTAGAACTACAAAGTGCACCTATATAGTAAGTGGAGCTGATAAAATGGACAATGAGCGTAGAAACAAGGAGGTGGTCAGAATGTTATGCCTGATCTGTATATATATATATATATATATATATATATATGTATCTAAACTGTTCTGAGTCAGTGTTCCTAATTATGAAAAAACATTTTGGGTGCATATTAAAATATGCTAATTAGCTCCTCCTGTGCAACTTCATAGAATTCAAATAATTAGTAGGAAGCTGTAAAAAGTGAAGACGTGTTTGACGCGTCCAGAATGATAAACAGAGCTGTAGCGGATTCTCAAACAATGGAAAAGCTGCAGAACATCAAGATTTCTTTGAGTTACAGCTTAATAAAAACATGTCCAGAGTAAAATTGTGATTATAATAAAATTCGCATCCAGAATGAAGTAAAATTAATTATATTAATTAAAAAATGATATCCAGTACCAAGATCTAATAAAATTAATTTCCAAAATTAATTTCTATTATAACCAATATCCAGAATGAAGTTCTGATGAAAATTAATATCCGAAATGGCGTTCTGATAAATCTAAAAAAATAAAATAATGAAGAATGAATATAAAATGTATTATATGAATATAGAAAAAATACCATATACAGAATTACCTTCTAATAAAATAAATATCCAAAATGAAAGTTCTAATAAAATTAATATCCAGAATGGAGTTCTAATAAAAATGAATATCCAGAATGAAGTTCTAATAAAATTAATATTAAGAATAAAATTCTAATGAAAATTAATATCCAGGATGGGTTTCTAATAAAATGAATACCCAGAATTAAGTTTTAATAAAAATTAATATGCAGATTGAAGCTATAAAAAATTCATATCCAGATTGAAGTTATCATAAAATATTCAGAAAAATTTGTTTTATAGAATTACTATCTAGAATGCAGTTACAATAAAATGTATGTCCAAAATGCCTCATATTTTTTTCAAAAGATGCAGATAAATTAAAATTAGTGTATTATTTATTCCAGCGTGTCACTTTATTTTTTCTCTCTTAATAATTCACTGATGGTCCCAAAATACTTGGGAGAAATTATGGGATAAAAAACATTACAGCTTAATTAATTATTATTGTCTATTATATAACAAAAGTGATTACTATGACAGGTGACTCCAGACTTTTGAACAGTGCTGTATTTGGATACAGCATAAACAGTGAAATGAGGACTGAGGTGTGGGTGTAATTTATTTGCATACGTTGTATGGATGCCGTCTAACTATAAACAATGTGATCAGGACTCTGTATCGGCGCTCACCTTCTCTGTGCCTGAGCTCCTGGCTACAAAGGTGGCGAAGGCCTGGCACACCTTCCAGTGACTGTTACTGTACAAATCCTCACAGCTGGCCACGATCCCCACCTACACGCAAACACAAGCACAGCTGTGACACACTGGACACGATGGAGACACAGTGGAAACACTACTCTGAGTCACTGAGATATGAGGCACAGACTGGAATAACCTTTCATACATTCCTCTGAGGCAGAGACACAGTCTCAGTTACTGAACTGCTGTTAACCTTTAGAAAATTTACCAAAAACAAATCATTTTTACATGATTTTCTAATTTTCCAACTGCTATCCTGCAGAATTAATTTTTGTTACTGTGCCTTTAAGACTGATTTCTGTAAATGAGTTTTGTCCCGATTGGCTGTCCTGTATTGTTCCTCAGTCAAAGGACATGCTGAAACACTACTTATAACTTCAATGTGAATGGGGCGGAGCTAAAACTGCTGTAGGCTGAATAGATGGATATATGTGAATGCTGTTTTTTGTGAAACGTAACAATGTTTATATACAATATTAACCTTTTATTAAAAAAATAAATTAAATTTTCCACAATATGAGTCCTTTAATGTTACTGTAACTATAATTTCTCACCTCCATGCTTGTGTTGAAAGCTCTGTTCACTTTAGCCCTGATGTTAACCACCTGTCCAACACTACAACGAAAAATATACAGAAACAGAACAGAAATCAGTGACTAATCAGTCTAGTCCTGACGTTCTAGCTCGCACAGTACATGAAGAAATCAAATTAATGTATCGTCACTTTGGATCGCTTTGAATGGGAGTTATTGAATTTCTATTAATCCAATCATTATGAAATATAAATACATCGTAATAGGCAGCTGGCATTTCCAAATTCTGTAAAATAAATCGCAAAAAATAAAAAAATGAAAGGTTTTGTTCTGGCAGTCATGATACACAAAAGCATTCAAAAATCACTGGTTTCAATAACATCAACCAATTTAGCTGCAGATATATGTTTAAATTATATGAATCTAATACGATGCTTATTCTATAGGAATAGATTATCCTATAGCTTTCAAACAATTTGTAGGAATCTGTAAAATAAAAAATTATGAACGAAGTTGTAGATTCCATAAACAGAAAGCTATATAGCATCAAGTAAACTTAAATAATGTGAAAATATGTGAAAAGTCTCACATCTCGCTCATCAAATAGCTGTTCATAGTTATTCTATTTAAAACTTACTGTAAAAAGATTATAACAGTTTATTAAATAATAACACTGATTCATTTAAGTTGTGAACAAACCATTAGTTTATGTTTTGGTGTCTGGTTTATAACACTTTAAGCTACACTGTATACATTAGTACTGAATAACAAAATAAACGTTATAAAAACGTACATATTTTATATTTCATGTTTCATTTTTTCCAATATGTTAAACTCAGCAAATAAGCAAAATGTGTGCACTAAAATGTGCTGAAAATGTCATATTTAAGTGTAGAGGACGTTTTCACTTATCTTCACTTAGAAAATCAACACAACATGGAATTTGACCAGGGGTGTTCAAACTTTTGCATACAACTGCCCAATAAAATTAGTAACCAGAACGTCCAGTACTTGAAAAGCAGTGACCAAATCACACTGATAGAATAGCTATTCGTTGTCATTTTGTGTCAGGAATTTATTTACAATAGATAATTACAGTTTATTAATTAACAACAAACTTTTTTACAACTTCTTTTTGTTCACAAAAGGTTTTAAAAAAAGTAAACAAACCATCATTTTTTGTTTGGCTATTTAGTGTATAACTGTTCACCCTATACAGTATTAGATATTATTGAATAACTATTAAAAATATGACAAGCAATTCCAAACTTAATAAATACATTACAATACATATGTATCTATACATGCAGTCATGTGCAAAAGTTTGGGCGCTCCTGGTCATATTCCATGTTCTGTTGATTTAAGTAATTGAAGTAAAGATAAGTAACACATCCTCTACAGAGAACAGACTACTGCACATTTTAATACACAAGTACTGTTTGGCCCAAGCTGATATGACAATATCTAACATATACAACATATACAACATATATAACCACAACCTTTTTTGTCTTACAGTTTCTTTTAGCAACAATTCGGTACATTTATTTATTTCAGTAATACAGATGATGATTTTTCAGCACCTGTGATCTACGTGGAGAACTCGATCACTACAATGCTTGACTCACACTAAGAATCAAAGCTGTGATATTAAGTCCCTCCTTCCGACTGAGTGGCACCCACAGTAATGAGCAGCTACACGGGTCAATACTGAGTCTAGCTCAGTCAGCAACATTACAACACTTTATACTTGGCTGTTTTAATGGCATAATATCCAATACCACATACATCATAAGTGGGAATATGATCTATATTACACTGAAAATGATCAAGCACTGAACTAGTGACTGAATTAATAAGTAATGAAACAATAACTGTGTTGATGTACATTCATGTAAAAAATGATGTACACATTTAGATCAAGTAAATTCAATGCATTCCTTCTTTTCAGTGTAAATTATAATAAAGTAATTTACAATAAAAACTGTCGAAATCTTTTATAACAGAATTTTAGACACAGAATTGAAGTATTATGGTTGTATCTCTATACATGAACTGAGACTGTTGTGTTTTTTACCCGATGGTGCGCTCGAAGTGGATGTCGTCCACAGAGGCCGTGACGCAGGGGCATCCAGCGTGTCTCTCGGCTGCAGTGAGAGAGGGATAAAGTGAGATATCCTGTCTCGGCTCCGAGAGCTTTGAGCTGTGTTTACTAAAGTGGTACATGGGTAACTGTTCTCTCAGAGCAAGAACTGCAACAGAACAACATTCATTACTAATCTCTATGACAATGTTTTAGGTTTTTATAATTAATATTGTCGGATTTGAATAAAATAAAAAGGAACGAAAGATTTTATTCAAACAACTCACTCCCAAATGGAGCGAATTATCACTCTAGCAATGAAATGAATGTACGAATGTAAACAGGGCTTGACCGATATGAAAAATCTGTGACCAGCTAATGCAGCTAAAACTTCTCATGACCAGTTCTGAATGGTCATGCTTCTCAAACAAACAGCAGAAACTTATGTTCTTAAAGCTGCACTATGTAAGTGTTTGCTGTTAAAACTATAATTAGTATCTTTACTGAGTGAGGAGAATATAAACAGGCTAAAATATGGTGAGCGTGCGCTGCTGCTAGTCACTCTGTAAAGTCTGAAATCAGACTGACTTCATTCCGATTAATTAGTGTAGACATTACCATGACAACAAGCATCCAGTCAGAGTGAGATGAGCAGCAGTGAGCAGTGCTTGTGTTTTTAATTGCTTTAAAATGATGTCAGACTCAGGAAAACGTCCTTCACATGTCCTTATTAAAGAAGGCCGAGAGGAAGACGTCGTGTTCTGAGACACATAAGCTGGACGTCCGTCCCACCGCCGTCTTTTAAAGATCAGAGCATAAACTTCGTCTCCTCTGCAGACCAGTTTCTGCTCCGCCATGTTGAACGGTATAAACTTTCACTATGACGTGACGAACATGATCAGAACGGACTTAAGGAATGTAATCAGATACAGCCGTTTACACGGATATTATTCTTCTGTTTAACTGATTATTACTGTTTCTCGGGCTTCAGTGAATACATTCGTTTATCATACCCACAGAAACTCTGTGATTAATGATCTGGAGTTTCGATTGGTCAGCATTGCAAAGGCCAATACTGCAAAAACAATTAACAAACAAAATATCATACAGCCCCAGATGGAAGTAACTGGTCAGTGTGCTGACACAGACAGTGCATATGAATATTTTAATAGCACTAACACTGATATTTCTGGAATATTAATACAGATCCACATTCATGCAATGACTCTTTAGAGTGTAATTTTATATTACATATATTCGCTGATGGGGTTCTTTTTATAGTTTATCTGGCTACAAGCTGGCAGGTAACAGCTCTCTCAAATATTACCCACAATTACAGTGTCATAACCCGTATTTCCTGATCTGTCTCGGGGGACTTCTTATAAAGGCAAATGCAAAACCATGTAGCTGCAACAAGCTCACTGTACTGTTCACAAACTAAAACCCAGCTGTACCTGAGTTCCTCCAGTACACTGTTAGAAGTCATTTAGAGGTACATTTTTCGTTTATCAAAGTACAAACAGTTTTTCCAGGTGAAAAGTTCGTATTCGTACCTTTTCATAACTGAATGTTTTAAAACAGAACAGTAAAATAAAAGCCTGGAGACGAGACGGGGTGTGTGGAGTCAGTACATCTTAGAACATATCATTTCAGTGGATTATGGTTCAGTTATGTTCCCTGACTAAAGGTACTGAGATGTACCCTTGAGGGAACCATCCCAGTGACAAGAGGGGCAATTTCATACCTTTATATCTGAGAGCGCATTTTGTCCCCCCATCAGTAGTCTTTTCCTCTTTCGCTGAGGGGGCTTTACTAACTTGTCAATTAATCATACTCAAAAAATGCATGTTATCCAGCGTCAAAAATAGATTATGTGAAGGGCATAAACTGCAGTTATCCACAATTTCAACATTATCCAGATAACAGCCATTCAGTACACTAGATTTGGCCCCTTCACTACATCAGTAGAGAAATTTATTCATTATTAATAATTAGGGGGCGGGAATATCTTAACCACTTTGACCCCAATAATGCTGAAGTCTATAGAAAAAAATTGCATGCATGTTAAAAAGTACAGTTGCAGACTCTGCTTTATTCTAGAGCTGCACAATATATTACTTGTCATAACAGCCTTCACAATACTATAAGAGAAGTGTGCAATATGCAAATGAGCCTCTTACCAATCACTGAATGTTTTAATGTGTTTTAATAACACCTGGACCAATTACGCCTGTTTTTCGGACAAATCGAGGCATTCGCATAATCCAGCAAACTGAAAGACTCCTAGAGGCGATCGAAAGCATTGCTCCTTTTATTTTTCATATTTAGTAATGCATAATAAGTGAACTTCCTCTGCTCTTCACTCACTGACCGGAGAGGCAGGCGGTAGAGTCCATCCATTTGAGCAGCTGACCCACGCTCAGCTCTTTGCGGTGGTTGGCGTGACAGGGCAGCACAATCTGACTCATCTTCACCTCCGTGGGGTTACGATACACTCTGCCATCCTCCATGATCAGCTCTGCCTCATCGTGCTCCATCTGCGGTCTGCTGCCGTCTGACGTCATGGTGGGCCGGGGGGCAAATCCCACTTCCCTCTTCTGTGAACAGTTGCACAACACTTTAACATATTGCAGTAGGACATTACAAGACTGCTGCATTTTAAACGCAAACTCGTTTCCACATCATTGTATGCGTGGGGATACAATATATGGCAAAAAGTATGTGGACTTCCACGGACAAACACTGGCGGTCGAATGGCAGTCTGAACTTTACTAAGTGCAGGTGTTTCAGCAGGTGTATAGAATCAAGCAGACAGCCATGCAATCTCCTTATACAAACACTGGCAGTCAAATGGGTTGGCCAAAAGTATGTGGACACCCTATTTACTGAGTTCTGGTGTTTCAGCAGCTGTACAGAATCAAGCACACAGCCATGCAATCGCTATAGACAAACACTGGCAGTAGAATGGGTTGGCCAAAAGTATGTGGACACCCTATTTACCGTGTTTCAGCAGGTGTACAGAATCAAGCATTGTGGACACCCAATTTACTGAGTTCTGATGTTTCAGCAGCTGTACAGAATCAAGCACACAGCCATGCAATCGCTATAGACAAACACTGGCAGTAGAATGGGTTGGCCAAAAGTATGTGGACACCCAATTTACTGAGTTCAGGTGTTTCAGGAAGTGTATAGAATCAAGGACACAGATATGCAATCTCCTTAGACAAACACTGGCAGTAGAATAGTTTCGCCAAAAGTATGTGGACACCCTATTTACTGAGTTCAGGCGTTTCAGCAAGTGTATAGAATCAAGCACACAGCCATGCAATCTCCGCAGACAAACACTGGCAGTAGAATGGGTTGGCCAAAAGTATGTGGACACCCTATTTACTGAGTTCTGGTGTTTCAGCAGGTGTATAGAATCAAGCACACAGCCATGCAATCTCCTTAGACAAACACTGGCAGTAGAATGGGTCATACTGAAGAGCTCAGTGACAAACATGGCACTGTCATAGGGTGCCACCTTTGCCACAAGTCAGTTTGTGAAATTTCTGTCCTGCTAGATCTGCCCCGGTCAACTGTAAGTGCTATTATTGTGAAATAATATTGAGGGAAATGTCTAGGAGCTCCATACAAACTCACATAGCGGGGCATAAAATCATCTATTCTCTGTTGTATCACTCACAGAGTTCCAAACTGCCTCTGAAAGCACCATCAGCACATGGACAGCTTAATGAAATGGGCTTCCACACAAGCCTAAGATCACCACGCATGCTGGTGCCAAGTGTCGGCTGGAGCGATGTAAAGCACGCCACCACTGGACTGATGAATCACGCTTCACTATCTGGCAATCTGATGGACGAATCTGACCACAGACTGCTGGCAGGATATTTCTGGGTCGAGGATGGATTACTCACTGGGCCGCTGGGGCCTCTGACAGCCAAGTGTGGGACAATCCACTGCAGATGTAAACATTGGGTGAATGAACAGCCCTTGAAAAATGTTTTTTTTTCAATTATTATTCATTGATGAAATATGTTGCCATTTAAGCAGGATTTTTATGCATGTACGACCACTTCAGTGTTTGTATTACGACTCAGTCTGGCTTGAAAGAAAAAGAGAAAACACAAAAATAGGATATTGTACATTAATACGGCTACTTATACTACTTTTTTATTTTGAAAATAATCACATTAGCCTTATTAATAGCCAGCTCAAAAAAAACAACAACTAAAATACACATAAAAATGAACATGAAATATTCTTTAATCTCACATTCTGTGTCTTTTTTTAAGCATTATTGCATATCTGGAGTGCAGGGGGCCTCCAAACACTCTTCTGCCCAGGGACCACCTGAGACCATCATCTGACCCTGCTTTGGATTTCAGACTGTTGTTGATTACTTGAATAAACGCGACCTTCATAGAACAATTTCAAACCTTTTATAACCTTTTTCAATGTTTATTATATATATTTTAATCTGCATTCGCATTGCAATTTATGCTGGCGCTTGAACTTTGTACATCTTGCACAAAAATATTGTGATTCAATCAGATAAGAGTCCAATCAGATATGAGTTCAATCAGATAAGAGATGTTTACAAAAGCCAGGCATTTTTCTCTCAGCACAGTGTTTGCATTAGAGCAACACAGGTGAATTTTACTGTCTAGCAGGGTTTTATTAGTGGTTCAAGGTGTTCCTTGGAAATGTGCACCTAAATATTAGTGCATGCAGAAGTTTGCAGAGCACTTTAGGAGAAGGACTAACTGTGGGAGAGCTTGAGAAACGAGTGCAACTTCTCTACTTCTGCACGTTCCGGCATGTAGTTGCGTTGCTCTCTCTCTCTCTCTCTCTCTCTCTCTGTCTCTCTCTCTCTCTCTCTTTGGTTTTGTTATGCAACTCACTGTAAACCTTAACGTGCCACTCCTCACAGACTGACGCACACGTGCTCTGAAAATACGAGCAATGATGCTTATTTCAATTTCACTGTAAACAAGCCTGAAACTGGCTCCTTGTTCGAATTCCCCGTTCCACCTTAAATGGTGCAGCAGTTCCATTCTGGCGCCCGAGGCGCCAGAATGGAACCGCTGCACCATTTAAGGTGGAACGGGGAATTCGAAAAAAGAGGCTGTAGCTTAGCTTCGTAAACAAAAATGAATACTGTACTAATTCTATGTGCTGTAAGAACGAACTTACCTTCCAATGACGGTGATCAGCTTTGAGACTTGTCACAGTTACCGATCATAACAGACATCATTCAACGTCAGACACTCAAACTCGAGGCGTCAACAAACGGAGGTCCGCCAAAGCGCGACGTGCGTAGGGTTAAACCCCGCCCACCGCGTTACGCAGCAGCAAAACCCCGCCCACTCTGTCCAGGGCACGTCTCAAACGGAAACCGCAGACTTCTACACTAAACGGTGGTAATGTAGCTGAGTACTGTCTGAAAACCACCTCCTTGTTTCTACGCTCACTGTCCATTTTATCAGCTCCACTGACCCTATAGGAGCACTTTGTAGGTCTACAGTTACAGACTGTAGTCCATCTGTTTCTCTGCGTACTTTGTTACCCTGTTCTTCAGTGGTCAGGACCCCCACAGGACCCCCACAGAGCAGGTATTATTCGAGCGGTGGGCCATTCTCAGCAGTGACACTGACGTGGTGGTGTGTTAGTGTGTGTTGCGCTGGTACGAGTGGATCAGACACAGCAGTGCTGCTGGACTTTTTAAACACTGTGTCCACTCACTGTCCACTCTATCAGACACTCCTACCTTCTAGGCCCACCTTGTAGATGTAAAGTCAGAGACATCTGCTGCTGCACAGTTTGTGTTGGTCATCCTCTAGTCCTTCATCGGTGGTCACAGGACGCTGCTGGCTGGACGTTTTTGGTTTCAGTCCAGCAGCGACACTGAGATGTTTAAAATTCCAGCAGCACTGGAATTTCAAACTGCCACCTCCACGTCAGTGTCACTGCACTGCTGAGAATGACCCACCACCCAAATAGTACCTGCTCTGTGGGGGTCCTGTGGGGGTCCTGACCACTGAAGAACAGGGTGAAAGGCGAAAGTATACAGAGAAACAGACGGACTACACTTCGTAACTGTAGAACTACAAAGAGCTCCTATTTGGACAGTGGACCTGATAAAATGGACAATGAGTGTAGAAACAAGGTTTTAATGTTGTGGCTGGTTGGTGTAACCTCCATAGAAAAGCACTGACCAATACTAAGCGTGGGCTAGAGGGGTATAAAGCCCCCCAGGATTGGGCTGTGGAGCAGTGGAACTGCTTTGGGATGAGTTGGAGTGATCCAGTGCCTGACCTCACTATTTCTCTTGTGGCTGGATGCAATCAAATCCTCACATCAATGTTCCATCATCTAGTGTAAAGCCTTCCCAGAAGAGTAAAGCCTGTTACTGCAGCAAAGGGAGAACAAACTCTACTTTAAAGGGGGATTCCACCAATTTTTCAAAATTTCTGCACAGATAGTCATTAAGATGTAAGCAAACTCATTCAGAGTGGTTTGATGTGAAACGCTCGGTTCTAGAGAAACGCACCGAGTGAGAATTGCTCACATCAGTGGTGATAGGAACCAGACGTCCGAAGAGGAGAAAAATATTAAATAAAGTGGTTATGAAATGGATGAGAGCTTGTTGTTTAATGGCTCTGAGCTAAGATTTAGGGCTGAAACATACTTTTTAAGGACGTCCCTGCTGGAAAAAAGACAATTAGGAAACATTAGATGCATCTAGAATCTGCCCCAGAACACCCACTAAACCATTAGACTCCTTTACACTGTGATGTCAACCCATCAGGAAAACACAAAACACCATTAGTGACTATTGGACACCACCAGAAATCAGCAGAAACCTTTAATGGTTTCTGTTTCTCAGCACGGGCGCAGGGTGGAGATATAGCCTACATGAAGGACAGTGTAAGGAAAAATAGTCCCCAAAGAAAACACTACTTTACCATCATCCACATTACGTCTAAAACATATATATGTTCAGTGGATGGTAAATAAAATGACTGTATTTGCTTAGCCCTCAACCACTCAAATTTTAAAAAACGATGAACTTCCCCTTCAAGCAGAGCCAGCTACAAATCCAGTTATTCCTGCTTCCAGCAGATGGCGCTGCAGACGAAGAAATGCGCCACACGCGTGCACCATGCATCGCTACACTCATAAAGGAAGGTTATATTGTACTTTATGAAGTAAAAACATGTAAGAAGTCATTGTTTACATTTCCCTTCACTTAAGACCTCACATGTAGGTCCTCACATGTATAGCAAAACAAGCACAAACCGACCCTTCACAGCCAAGTAGGCTGTTGCATGAGGATGCACGCGATTTGCATATAACAATAACCTGTAGGGCAATAAGGCGCGCGGTGTGAGGTCATGCAGACGGCTCTCATTGGTGGATCCGAGCGTCAATCATGCGGGTCTCCGCCCACGCTCTGCCCCTCTCTCTCTCAGTGTATGTGACCAGGGTCGGTTGAAGAGCATTATCGCAGTAGGATGGGGTCACCAGCGGGCAGCACGGTGACAGCTGGAGCCTGAGAAAACAAGCGGACGGACGCTGTTGTGGAGCCACAGCGAGTCATGTTCGCCAAAGGGAAGGGCACCGTGGTGCCATCGGACGGACAAGCGAGGGAGAAGTAAGCCGTGGTTGGAGATTTCTCACTTGTTTTAATGACAAGCCTGAAGTTGGCTGCTTATTCGCCAGCTTCTCATTCGAATTTCCCCGTTCCACCTTAAATGGTGCAGCAGTTCCATTCTGGCGCCCGAGGCGCCAGAATGGAACTGCTGCACCATTTAAGGTGGAACGGGGAAATTCGAAAAATGCCCAGTTGATTGTGTTGTTGTTGCTGCTGCTGCTCCTCACTCTCTTGGGTTTGTTGCCTTGCTTGGAGCTGGCAGTGTTGAGTCGAATGAACTCCTTTAGGACCCACAGTGCTAATTGAAGTCCACCTGGACCCTTATGAGCACTGCGAGAGTGAATTCAGCACCAGGGATTTATTTTATTTTGGGCCAAGTGCTGGAAAACTGAATGAAACATGCTGCTTGTTTGTGCCTTTGTGGTTCAGCTGCAGGAACTTTGCCTTTCACCTGTGGCCCTCACTTTCTTTGCCTTCTTTGTGTGATTTATTTATTAATTTGTCATTTTATGACATGATGCATCCCTGTAATATCACTTTTAGCCTTCTTTGTAGATAGAAATGTGATGGTGATGGTTCTGGTTCTGATCTGACTGGATGTTGGGAAATGAATGGAGCTGACATGTCCAACACGTTTCTCCCACAGGCTAGCCTTGTACGTCTACGAGTACTTGCTGCATGTCGGGGCCCAGAAGTCAGCACAGACCTTTTTATCAGAGGTAGGATGTTGTTTGGTCTACATTTCCATGAAATGAATCACCTCGTCCATTTGGTGATGGCCTCCTGACCTCCATTTTGATTATGCTGTAACGTGTGTATGTGTTGCTGATCGTTTGAAGGCCTGCGTAATAGATCTTAAAGGGCAATTCCTGTGATGATTTCTCAAAATTTTCTACATAATTCAGTGGTTGAGATGTGAACAAAGTCATTTAGAGTGGTTTGATGTGAACTGGTTCATTGTGGAGAAACGTTCCGGCTCCGATTTCTTTACAGAGGTGGTGATAGGAACCAGGGGTTGCCACGTCTACAACACAATTGTAGCTATTTTATTTACTATCCAAATCCACCAGTGAACCTACATGTGTCTTCTGAGCTTTTATATGTGATGTTGATGATGGTAAAATAGTGGAAAATCCAAAAAGAACAGTTTTCTTTGGGGACTGTTTTGCCTCACAACGCCCTGCATGTGTCTCTCCACCACGAATATGTTTTAAAGAAGCATGTTTCAAGCCAAAACCTCTCTCAAAACTATCATAAATAGTGTCTCAGACATCAGGCAGTGAATTCATAACCATTTCTTGTAGTCACTTTCTGTGAGGGAGCTTTTAGGTGTGGATGTCTGGTTCCTAGCACCACCACTGTGAACAGTTCTGATTCTGAGTTTCTCTAGAACAGAGCGTTTCACACCAAACCACTCTGAATGGCTTCGTTCACAGCTTATACAATTAATTAGCAGATAAACAGTTAATTTTGGCTTTAAGTTTTCTATTACACATGATTTTGCTTTAGTAAACTGCGTAAAAGAAATTCAGGAAAAGGTTTCGCTTAATTTTTTGGCCGTTGTAGCAAAAAAAAGACACCAACTTTTGAAAAAGCCAAGATGTTTAATGCAGTGTACTAAATAATTAAAGTTATCCCTTAAAAATCACATAGACTGCAGAAGAAAATCACTAAAAATCATTGGAAATCCACTAGAAATTTATATTGAATTTCGCAGAGAAATTAACAGATATTCACAGAAAAATCACTGGAAATCCACTTGAAATTCGTATAGAAATTCACTATAAATTCACCATAAATTCCACCAAAAATCTACTTGAAATTCATTTAGAAATTCACTATAAGTTCACCATAAATTTGCTAAAAAATTCACTTAAAATTCATATAGAAATTCACTATAAATTCACCATAAATTCCACCAAAAATCTACTTGAAATTCATATAGAAATTCCCTATAAGTTCACCATAAATTCACTAAAAAATTGCTTAAAATTCATATAGAAATTCACTATAAATTCACGAAAAATCGACTTGAAATTCATATAGAAGTTTACTATAAATTCACCATAAATTCACCAAAAGTCTACTTGAAGTTCATATAGAAGTTTACTAAAAAATTCACCATAAATTCCACAGAAATCTACATGAAATTCATATAGAAGTTTACTATAAATTCACCAGAAATTCACCAAAAATCTACTTGAAATTCATATAGATGTTTACTATATATTCACCAAAAATTCCACCAAAGTCCACTAGAAATTCACATGGAAATTCAATAAAAATTAATCAGAAATTCACTAAAAATCGCTAGACATTCGTACAGAAATTCACTATGCTTTCTTATTTTCTTCAGATAAGATGGGAGAAGAACATAACGCTGGGTGAACCTCCAGGCTTTCTGCACTCATGGTGGTGGTACGTAACCTCGAATCTGTCTATGCACTGATTTATGGTTCTATGTCTTTATTATCATAGTATTATTCTTATATTCAGCCCATTCATTAGTTGTAGTCAAAGATCATGAGGATTATGTACCTGTATGAGTTTGTTTAATGTAATTTGTATAATGGGTGCCGTGGCCCAGATTAAGCTTAGTCTTGGACTAAATTAACCTGTCAGCTCTCCAATGAAAATGCTTTAAAATTAGGATTACAGGCTTAACATGAGTCTGTAAAACTGGTCTATGGGCACTACAGTTCATTTCTACTTAGTAGAGACAGACTTCTCTATTGAATTGCAGTGTATTCTGGGACCTGTACTGTGCTGCACCTGAAAGAAGGGACACTTGCGAACACTCGAGCGAGGCCAAAGCTTTCCATGACTATGTGAGTGCTTTATATATAACTTCATATTTGCGGGTTTGCCGTTTAATTTAGAAAGAATATTTCAGCTATGTTTAGGGAATATCTTGTAACTGCTGAATGATAATATACTCAAATAATTCACCCTAAAAGGAGAAACAGATACAAACATACTTACATGTTCATTATCAGTCTTAATGGACTGAAAGGCTTCGGATGTCACCAGCATTCAGTCCTGTCGTTCGTAAGTGTGGAGAGATGTCTTTGTTTTTCCTGTATTACTAGAATGAAGGACAGAGGCTATTATCATTCCCCAACAGAAAGCACTAGAGGGTCTACAGATAAGCCACAGTTGACCTTATATACGAGGATAAAATGGCTGTAATAATATATATTTAAGCTCTAACTTTGACTCTGTGGATTCAAATGTCTATGTGAAATTATAGCCGTAAAACAGTGGTGCACCTTTGTGCCTTACTAGGTCTGGTGACAGTTAAGTGAGTTATTGTAGTAACAGCTACAGTGAGTTATTGTAGCAACAGCTTCCAATAATGGCAAAAACTCATTTACTGCCAGTTTTTTTTTTTTATTTATTGATTTATTTGATATAATCCATTGACAAACACTAATATTCACATGGATAAACTTAACTGAACTTTGAAACATTTTGTATGGTGTGACCTACATTAATACCACATTTATTGTATCTGATATAGATGATATTGTTCTCTAGATGCGGCTGTTGAGCTGCACTGGTTGAACATGCTTGGTTCTGCAAGTGGCTATCATGCTACCAAAAGCCTCCTGTATGTTACTGCAGGGCTGAACAATTTCGGGAAAATATCTAATTTTGCGATTTTTCTTAATATTGTGACTGCAATTTAAATTGCAATTTTTTATAAATTGAGATTCAGGCCTGGTTTATTTTGGCCAAGAAGATCAGAATATCCACCTTTTTTGGTTTGAGGCTCGACCCCTGAACGTAGTGTGTCAAACTGCCAGTAAGCTGTGGTTTTGATGTCGCAACACATTGAAGTTTGATTGCCTCTGATTGGTCTAACTTATCTGCAGGTGTTTCACAAGCTCTGATTAGGTTCTTTTCCCCACTTATAACTTAAATCAAAGTTTTTGCTGATGTACAGACTTCAAAAAAGATGGTTCTTCAGGGGTTCTTTAGTAAAGACAGTGGTCCTATACAGAACCATAAACGCTTAACAACCCATATGCATGCCTAAAACGTTCTTTGCATGGTAAAATGGTTCTTTAGATTTATGGAGAATGTGTTGTATATGGTTCTATATAGCACCTTTTCGAAAAGGGTTCTGTATAGCACCAAAAAGTTCTTCTATTGTTACAACCTTGATACTGTAACAATAACAGAACCCTTTTTGGTGCTATATAGAACCATATACAACACACTCTCCTCATTATGAGAAGCTGTTTCACCTTCAAAGAATCATTTAAGCATGAAACTGGGTCTTCGAGCGTCTATGTTTCTATATAGAACCGCTGTCTTTACTAAAGAACCATCTGTTTGAAGAACCTTGATGATATTTTTTTTAATTGCAGCTCTTTTGATTTGAAAATTGCACTTAAATTGCGATTTCGATATCAAAATGATTGATCTTTCGGCCCTTTGTCATGGTGTGCTTTTTAACACATCCTCAGATATCTACTAGTCTAGTGGTAGTGAGCCAGAAACAGGAAGGTTGTGGGTTCAAATCCCAGGACTGACTGAGAATACCTGGTTTGTGCCCTTGGGCAAGACTATAAGCCCCTGTCTACTTGCTTTCATGATTTTTTTTTTCTATAAAGAGAATTGGGACAGTAGGTGAAATGTAAATAAAAACAGACAGTAATGATCTGCACATCCTTTTGGACCTCTTTAAAACTGAAAGCAGTACAAAGGCAAGATATTTGATGTTTCAACTTATTAATGTGGGACGAGGCATGTTTACCTCTATATTACATCACCTTTCCTCTTAACAATGTTCAGTAATTATTTGGGAACAGAGAACATCAATTGTTGTAGTTGTGAAAGTGAAATTTCTTTTCCATTCTTGCTCAATATAACACGTCAGCTGCTCAGCAGTTTGGGGTCTCCGCTGTCATTTATTGTGCCATAATAATAAATAAAAAATGTAATATAATAAATGTGCCACACATTTTCAAAGTGAGACAGGTTTGGACTTCAGGCTGACCAGTTTAGCTTTTTATTTGCATTTTAGCTTCTATGCCAGCGTTTTGAGATCGGGGTTATAACTGTTATCTATAGGTTTTTATGATGTTTGTACTATGAACTGCTTTCTGAGGTCTTGTCTGTTGAGAGATTTTTTTAAATGACTTTTTCTGCCAATTTCTTCAGTTCAGTTTGATTTCGTTGGGGCTAAATTTGGCACAGGTGATGTCAGATCTATGTGTATATATATATATATATATATATATATATATATATATATATATATATATATATATATATATATATATATATATATATACACAAATATATATATATATATATATATTTGCGGCAGCTCCTCAGGCTTCTCTCTCTCACATATAGTGACCGCTGTCCTGCTGCTCCGAGTCCCAGACAAACTCAAGTAGATTATGTAAGCTTTTCTAGACTTGTTAAGTGCTCGTTATGAAGGTTTATTACACTCCTGTTTGTCATTAGCTGCCTGTTGCAGAATCCTATTCAGGTAGCGGACAGGAACAGAGAAGTGGTCTGCTTTTCTTTGGGGGGCTCTAGTTCTCCAAGGTGTACGGCTGAACCACATCGATCCTGTCTGCTGCGTGTGCCATTTCTAGCATCGTTGGCAAGGTTACTCACCACTGCCATTGGCAGTGTTGTTTATGTTGCCATGTAAATGCCACTGTCAATCATTATGCAGTCTGACATGCCCCCACAGTTCTGAGCAGGTAGCAGTGTTTATCAATTACTAAGGCCCAATCCCATTTCACCCCTCGCCCCTACCATTTAGCCCATAGCCCTCCATTTTGCTCGTTCACGTCTAGGGGTAGGGTGTCCTGATTCTTGTTGAGATGGAGGGGTAGGGAGAACTGTTGGGGCTACATGGCCCCCCAAACAAAGACACCAAAGAAACCCACAAATGTGAGAATTTTCTCTGTTAAAAAATTACGATAACAATTTCATTAACTTGGCTTAATGTTGTTTCAATGTATTATGGTCATTTTCTTCATAACCAGCTTAAAAATCACTAATAGTATACTAATGTCTCGTTAGCTAGCTAGCTAAATTTCCTTTTCCACCTTAAGTAGTCGAGCAGTTCTGACGCCTGAAGCAGCAAAATGTAACTGCTGCTCCATTTAAGGTGGAACGGGAGAATTCTAACAAAAAGCTGGCGAATTTCTGATTTCAGCTTCATATCACTGAAGAATTAGTGGTGGGTGATAATAAATAATTGCCCCCTCTTTGAAGGCATATGATGCCCTAAATGTAACTAAAGCCCAGCAGTGAGGAGCTGAACTTTACCCTCCTCTGCTGTCACTGCAGACTGGCAGGGTCGCCTACAGAGCAGCACTAGTAGCTGTTAATGAAGTGATGCTCGTTTTATTTGAGGGTCCCATTTTGTAGGGAAGATTTCAACCTACCCCTTGTAACTAAGTTCCAACGGGCAAGGTGTCCCTGGAAAACAAGGAGTAGGGTTAAAAATAAGAAGTGGCATTGGGCCTAAATTGTTATTGATTTATTTATATATATTGAGTATAACACAAACACCTTTTTCCACTTCCATTTCCATTTCTGCGGTATATAAACATAAAACAAAAAATGTTAACATTTGAAACCATGTTGACAGGAGGTTTAACCCCCCCTACCGTCCCAGGAGGTGCTGCTCTGCTCCCAGACTGGGCATAGTTACGCTGCAGAAACACCCCTATAGGACCCATAAAGTTTATGGCTTTTGTAAATCGGGCAGAATGGGTCAATTCAAATGGCTTCAGACATGAAAGCATCAGGCTAAGCTAAGTGGCCTCAGACGGTCATTATCTTTGTTATTTACAGTTTCATGGCCTAATTAACGATGTGTTCACACCACAACCAGATTTTACTGATCTTTGCTCTGTTCTTTAATTTCATGAGGAATAAGCTTTTGTTTGCCATCACTGGTTTCGCGCTTTCAGAGTTAGGAACCATCTCAAAATAACCAGACGGAAAAGTATTGCAATTATGTTTTTTTTTTTTTAATACATCTCACAACTGCCTGCTCAGTTTATTGACAAGTTTATTGGCATGATAAAACGCATTTTCTTTGAGGAGCCGTCCATTTCAACATGGACCGGTGTCCTGTCCAGGTTCGTTAGTATCGACCCAATATCAAGGACATCTGAGGCAAAAAACAACAAGTCCAATCAGATTCTCTAACTAATCAAGGCCAGAATTTCACACAATTTCTTGTGCACTGTTAGAAATTAAGGTTCTGTTCAGGTACATTTTTCGTTCATCAAGGTACAAACAGTGTAAATGTTCCCTCAAAGGTACAACAGTGGTTTTAAGGTCTGATTGTGAACCTTAAATAAGTTTTTCCAGGTGAAAAGTTCGTATTTGTACCTTTTCATAACCGAATGTTTTAAAACACAACATACATACATCATCTAAACCGCTTATCCTTCAGGGTCGCGGTGGGGTGCTGGAGCCTATCCCAGCTGTCATTGGGCGGAAGGCAGGATACACCCTGGACAGGTCGCCAGTCCATCGCAGGGCAGAACAGTAAAATAAAGTCCTGGAGACGAGACGGGGTGTGTGGAGTCAGTACAGCTTAGAACATATCATTTCAGTGGATTATGGTTCAGTTATGTTCCCTGACTAAAGGTACTGAGATGTACCCTTGAGGGAACCACCCCAGTGACGAGAGGCACTGCCCCAGTGACAGTTTACTACCTTTTTTTCCGAGAGTGTAAAGCAAAGCAAAGTAGGTCAATTAAAAGCCGTTTACTGTGGTTATATTATTTTCCTCTTAGTCCTAGAGGACTCTGTTACCAGCACAGGCCTACACCTCACGTTCACGTGGCAGGGATGTGATAGCATTGTGTTCTTCTTGGAAACGAGTCGTAGAAGCAAAATTGTCTGATAAAGCAAACTTGTAAAAAAGCCAACTGTAATGCTGCCTCTACATGCTGAGGCCGTTAATGTCAGTGGAGTCAGACAGTTTGCACTGTAAGCTTTGTTTTAGTAGACAGAGAGACTTGAAGGAGAGGCGAGTGGAGCAGAGAAGGAGGAGCAGAGCAAAAGGAGGGAGAGAGGAGGAGGAGGAGGAGACAAGCAGGAAGGATAAACAAGAGGGACGACATGAGGCTTAAGGAGGCTGGAGTGAGTGGAAAACGGTGTAGTAGTCAGAAAGTAGAACTGGGTTACAAGGGAGACTCTTACTTCTTTTCATTCGAATGTTCTGGCCGTATCGGCAAGTTTATTGGCATTTGCAGTGTCTGGTTCAGAGCTTTCCGTTAGTATCGAGCCAATATGGAGGACATCTGAGGCAAAAAAGAACGTATCCCAGGGGTCGGCAACATGCGGCTCTTCTACTGTCCTGTTGCGGCTCCACAGCAGAGTAAGATTTATAGGTAAAAATAAAATAATCCTCCTTTACAGTAAAATAAAGCGCTGTTGATCGTTCAACACAGTTTAACAGTAAATGGTCTTAAACTCTGGAGTTAATGTAGAACTGCTAATTCACCCTTTAACCCTGAAGATCAGCACAGACTGCTTTTATACAACAGTTAAATAAATAAAGTAATAAATTAATAAACTGGGCCGTGAACGCGGCATTTAATGTGTTTTAATGTTCGCAGTTCCTTCACCAAATTATAGTTCCTTAACAAGCAGCTTGTTGCTACGTCAGAGTAACGAACTCCACCCACTCGCTGCACAGCTGGCAGTTCGTTCTCCAGCTCCTCACACTAAATTCCCAAACTGTCATCACCACTGAGCAGCTTCTCAGCCAAACGTGTAGTCTAATCTTCAGAGTCTGACCAAATCAGACTGAGCAACAAAACTGCCACAATATCAAGTTTAGCTCAGTTTTGTCTTTTTTTTGCCAGATCAGTATTAATGTTGTTTTGTTCCAGCCAGTCTGTAAAGCATCTTACAGCCCATTTAGTTTGGCGAATGGTATTGGGTTCATTTCTGGCTGATTCCAGGTTGTTTAGCTGTTCTTCTGTCACAGCTGCCGACTGAAAAGCTGCTCAGTGGTGATGACGGTTTGGGAATTTAGTGTCGTCTCATCTTCAGAGTCTGACCAAATCGGCTGTCGGTCAAATGTGATCTTTAAAGTGTCCATTTTCTGTTTGTGGCGAAGTAAGTAGTAAAAACGTTCAAATGGCTTGAGCGTCTCCTACAGCTGTTATAGTGGTTGCTTAGCAACGGCGTCTCAGCAGAATGATGTAGTGTTTGTGGAAAAAATGTGCTGTTATGGCGAAATAACAGCACGGTTAGAGCGCTTCTCAGCCAATCAGCTTGCGTGGCCGGAACTAACTGTTGTATAATATTCAATATGCAGTAGAACATATAGCAAACCAGCAGCAAGTCTTATGAGCCGTTTTGGCGCACATGTCGAACAGGCCGCTCCACTGTGGAAGGATGTCTTTCTTTTAACTGAAGAGTTTGTGTTTATAGGGTCATGAATGGAAGGACTCCTGTTATTTGACACAGAAACCAGTCTTACACAAATCTCCTTTAAACCCCAGAGTTTTAAAATGCCCTGCATGTTCTTAGGCTGGATTAAGTCGAATAAGCTGCGAGGATTTATTCGGTAATTCAGCATTGTGGAGTATCTGACACGCTGGTGGCAATGTGACATAACCTGAACTCTCACTGCTAAAGACGGAGAAGAATAATCGGTATTGTAGAGGCGCCGCATGGGATGGGAAGTCTTTCCAAACGTGGATCTTCTACAATAAAGCAAGAATTACAGGTTTCACAACAGCACAGTGGTGTTCTCAGCAGTGAATGTTCAGAAACGCTGGCTTAGACGTTCTTCAATTCATAGAAAATGCAGCAGCAACAGAAACACATTTCAGAGGAGTGAATGAGCTTGGGTTTCGTTTTCATTGTTTGCAGACAGTGATTCCACTACGGTGGTCCACCACACGACGGCTTCCAAAAAGTGCCTTGACTTTGGAACCTGGCTTAGAAGTAGGGCTGATAGATGGTTTATATCTCAGTCACAATTTGAAACGGTGCAGTTTTCAAATTGCAAGAGCTGCGATTTTAATTATATTCAACATTGTCTTAAAAGTTTAAATTGCTGTAATTTAAGCTAATAATGCAGAGCTTGTGAGTTGGTAGCATCTTCATGGCAAAAAAGCCTTTTAACCTCTTATTCTCCAGGGTATATTTTGTTTTTTCCGTCTGAATTTTCATGACCAAATCATAAGGCAATTTATTCAGTAACTGCATGAAATAAACGTAAATTGTATTTTATTTATTTATTGTTTTTTTTCTTTTTTTTGTAAAAGCTCCCCTCAAATTAACAGAACATGTTTTATGATCACACATATTGCTATATGCTTACAATTTACTGCTGAAAGCCAAAAATCTTAGACGGTCTTTGTATTTTATAAAAATAATGTTTACAGAGCAGATCACTGAAGAGACGCCATCTGTTTATAGTTTATAGCCCGGATTTGTGGAAAAATGGGTCGACTTTCAGTAGAAAAAAAAATTGTGAGTTCAGCTTCTTTTATTATAAGGGTTTAAAATTACATCACCCATCTATTTGACTGGAAAGAAGACAGTTACAGCTCTCATATGACCCCCACCTTTTGAATGTCGCTTATGAAATATGAAAGTTATGAAGAATATGACGAAGAGCGATTTGGAACCACCGGTGGTCTCAAGGAGTTGAAGAGAAAATAAGGAGTTTAATTTATAGAAAATAATCATTTAAATTGTTTTTAATTAACTTTATGATAACAGAATCTAACTTGCAGATTGTTGTTCTGTTACTGTACAATTAGAGGTTGAACTCAGAGGCCCCATGTGAGCCCTTTGCATCAGTTTCAGGTGCAAATCGGGCGCATTTTGTCTGTGTGTTACGTGCGAAACCATCACATTAACCTAAACTGCCAGTTTATGCATGAAAAACTGCAACTGGCAGATGCAACCATAAAGCATGAGTCACACAAAAGTGGGTGGAGATATTAGACGTGCAAGTTTGAGAAACAGTGGCAGATTTTGCACCGAATGTTTTTCTTCTCCTTTTAAAACCAGGCGTAAATTGCAGTAAAGCATGTTGTTGGGAGACTGACTTCAACAGTGATCGCATACACAGCAGATACACTGAGCCTTGAGCTCATGCTGAAAGCCTTAAACTCACGCTAAACCAATGTTTACCATCAGTACAATACTAAACTAACTCTCAATCAGATGTAAATATGTGTGAAGACAGTATATGCTGTGATATGGCTGCAATATACAATTGCATGTTGTGGAAAACTAAATGTTCCCTAATTTTCTGGCATAAAGTAGTTTTATGTTGTACATATACGTTGCTAAAGTTTCCAAACGTACCATTCACTCCTCCATACGGGCTGTTTTGAATCCACTGTTTCTGTGATGTCACGAAAACCAACACAATTACATGCACCCACCTATTCAGTCTACAGGCGTTTAGCTCCACCCACTCATGCTGAAGTTATAAGCAATGTTTCAGCCTGGACTGCTTTTTGAATGAGGCACAGTACAGCGCAGCCAATCATAACAGAGCCCATTAGCATACATAAGTATTAAAGGCACAGTAACAAAAACACGGCTGTGTAAAAATTAATTTTGACTGGTTTTGGTTCATAAAATTACACAAATGTAGTAAGTATTACCACTCAGGGGGTAAATAAATGCAAGAGAACTGTAAGATATGAGCCATTTTACTCTGCAGCTCACCTTTAACTCAGTTAGTGGGCTGAGCTACACAGTTTGGGTGCTAAGCTGCAGTCTTAGTAAATCAGATGTTAATTCAGACATACAGGCTACGTTCACATTACCAGGCTGAAGTGGCACTAATCTGATTTTTTGCCCTAAAGTGACTCAGATCTGATGTTTTCAGAGCTGTGTGGACACAAATCTGATCTTTTCAAATCTGACCTGAGTCACTTTCATATGTGGTCCTAGATCGGATACGTATCCAATTCCATGAGACCTTAATGTGATGCTCAGATCGGAATTCATGTGTTTTTTTTCCACTGCGCATGCTCCATCATTCAGCATTACCATGGCAGCAGCGCCGAACGGAAGTTAAAGCCTGTAAACGGTGGAAAAGAAACACATCTCACCTTTTTCTCCTTCGTCTCGCTCTAATAATGAAGCTGAGAGCTGATCAGAGTTAATTATCTTCTCAGCGAAGCTCGTTCTGCTCGTTAGTTTGTGCTGATGATGCTCGTGATTCATTCACATGACGTTACTGAGTAGCATATGTTCATGAGGGTCATTTCAGGACGCCAGTTCGTTATTAATGACAGATTTGAATCACGATGGAGTGCGAACCATCGTGTCAGAGAGATCGGATTTGAGCAATAAGGCTTGTAACGTGAACGTAGCCATAGTCAACGCATATTGTGGGAGCATCAAGGCACATTTTGGACTTCCAGGTAACTTATTAGGGATGCACAATGATATCAGAATCAGATATTGGCAGATAATTGCTTAAAAAAGGGACCCATAGCCTGATTTAGCTGATATTTCGCTGATACATGAAAAAAACGTGAAAAATATAACACATTAATATCAGCTCACAATTCCTGTATCTGTGCACCCCTTAATGCAACAAATCTTGAATCAATGAGTGTGTTTACATGCACTCAATAATCCGAGCATAATCAGATTTCTGCAGTTATCCAATTATTCAAATGGGCATGTAAACACCATATTCCGATCTAGAAATCTGATTAAGAAATCTGATAAAGAGGCTGGATTTTAGCTCAGTAATCAGATTTCTCAGTGCATGTGAACTCTTACTCTGATTTCTTTCGGATTTCTCAGACTGTGCATTCCCGAGAACAGATAGTGGATGTCGCCAGATGCAGCAAAACACTTTTGGAGCGACGCTGAAACAAAACGCAAAATAAAGGATTTAAAGATTCTTCATCTTTTAGATGATGTATGTTCAAATTTTCAGGTAAAGTGGCTCGATGTTTAAAAAAAAAAGCCACGTCATGTTTGAGTTTTATGTTACGTTTACATCACGTCTTCTTCTGCGAGTCTGTTGGCTGGCTGCAAAGCAGAAATCCGATTACTATCTGACTCATATAGACCCGGAGTTTCACATTATCTGATTACTCAAGTGCATCTAAATGTATTGATCGGATTACTGACAAAATCTGGTGAATCTCAATGAAGAAATGGATAAATGCCTTTATTATTCGTCTACAAGTACAATGAAACTTTAACTCCCTGGGTTTAAAATGTTTCGAAGGATACATTTTTAATTAACTACTTTCGTGCTATTAACATTTGCAGTACAGACATCGAAGACGACAATATGCAAATTAGCCATATAACCAATCACAGTGCTGTTTATACCGTGCTGTGAGCATCCTGACCAATCACAGCTCCAGACGAGCTACTGTGGGTGTTTCGACGTATCAAATTAGCCATGATTTGTGAGAAAAGTAAACGATTATGCATAAAATAATGTCGTCTTTAACTGTATCGCATTAATGGTTCACCGGTCTGTTTAAATGTAGTGCGAGGAATATCATGACTGCTGTACTGTGAGGAGGAATATAATCACAATACTAGTTTTGTCTGTCATTTAGAAAACTAAATGAACGATATGATGTGTAATCTAAATACAGTAAGTACAGTAAATACTGTATACAGTGAGGTGGGGCCAGTTGGTACAAGAATGTGCAGCTTTGCAGCTGAAATAGATTCAGACAAAAAAGTTTGTTTTCCACAGATGCCTGAAGTCGTTGCCCTGTTCATTCCTCAGTGAAAACATGTGTAAGCAGCGTAGGCGGACGGAGGCACCTTGCGGACTGTGTAGCCTTATTAATAAAGTCGACCCTTTTAAAGCTGACCTGGCCCTTTAAGCCAGAAATAGCTGTTAGTGAGGTGGTGGTGGTGGGGGAGTGAGTGGGGGGGAGGGGCATCGCGGGGTCTGATAGTGAGGCTGGCTGTGGCTTTTTAGCTTTTTAACCCTGACACAGCAGGAAAGGAGGGGCTTTTACGCCCCCCCCCCCAACCGTCATACAGTTAGAGTGAAGAATGTCTTTAACTGAGTGCTGAAAGAAGACAGAGCGAACCGGCCTGCCAGGAGAGCCTTTGAATTTGTTTACGTTTTGTTGCCAATGGTCTTCATTTATAGTTATAATATTAATGATAATAACATTAATAATAATAATAATAATACACTTTATTTCATTGCACATTTTAAGATCATGAGGTAGGGCTGAAAGATTAATTGCTTTTATGTCGAAATTGCAATTTAAGACATTAAATTTAATTGTAGCCTACACTCTTAAAAAGATGGTTCTTCAAGGTTCTTTAAAAAAGATGTTTTTTAGTAGAACAGTCATTCTACGTAGAACCATGAACATTTCCATTTGCATGTTTAAATGGTTCTTTGCAAAAAGGGTTCTGCTATTGTTGCAAGATTGACACTGTAATAATAGAACAACCCTTTTTAGTGCTATATGGAACCATTTTCAAAAAGGTTCTGTATAGAACCGTGAACCCTGAAAGACCCATTTGCTTGTTTAAATGGTTCTTTTCAAAAAGGGTTCTGCTATTGTTGCAATATTGACATTGTAACAGTAGAAGATCCCTTTTGATGCTATATAGAACCATTTTCAAAAAGGTTCTATAAAGAACCACAAACCCCCAAAGACCCATTTGCATGTTTAGATGGTTCTTTACAAAAAGGGTTCTGCTATTGTTGCAAGATTGACATTGTAATAATAGAAGAACCCTTTTTGGTGCTATATAGAACCATGTACAACAGATTCTCCATCAATCTGAAGAGACCTTTCACCATGCAGAGAACCATTTAAGAATGCAAATGGCTGTCTTCACTAAAGAACCTTGAAGAACCGTCTTTTTTAAGAGTGTGGTTTGTAACCGTCAGTATTTCAGCGTATCACAATAGCAGTGATCAGTAATGATTTCTCTAAAGCTGACTGTTTAGCTGGGAGCTCCGCTGACGTCAAGGTTGGATATGATTGGCTAACATCTTAAGAAGTCTAAATTTGATTGGCCAATCCAGGCATAACGCTTCCCAGTGCAAAACAACGGAGGATCGTAATCTCACTTATGTTAGAGAGTCTCTGCCTCGAGGACACACAGCCCTTAGAGAAACATCACATAGATTTCACATGTGAAGTGTGAAAAAACCACGTGTTCATAAATAATCACACTTTTTTTTCACATGCAAACATATAATCACATATCTTTTCACATGTGATAACACATTTTTAACATGTGAAGTGTGCAAAAAAATCTGTTCCCTTCAGTATAGTGATGTTTTGATTTGATACATTTTTCCATACAGCAGAAATGAAGTAGTGGCTGATGTCAACATTAAAGGGCCCATAGCATGGAAAATGTAATTTTCCTCACTTTCTTACAATAAAAGGATTCAGTGTAGTATGTAAACATTGCTTAACAGTCCATCCATCCATCCATCATCTAAACCGCTTATCCTTCTGGTCGCGGTGGGGTGCTGGAGCCTATCCCAGCTGTCATTGGGTGGAAGGCAGGATACACCCTGGACAGGTCGCCAGTCCATCGCAGGGCAGACAGACAGACATACACACACTCACACCTAGGGGCAATTTTAGCATGTCCAATTGGCCTGACTGCATGTTTTTGGACTGTGGGAGGAAACCGGAGTACCCAGAGGAAACCCACACAGACACGGGGAGAACAGGCAAACTCCACACAGAAATGACCCTGGTCACCCGGCCGGGAATCAAACCCAGGCCCTTCTTGCTGTGAGGCGACAGCACTACCCACTGCACCACCGTGCCACCCTGCTTAACAGTCCATAAATGAAAACTAAGGTGCGACAGCCCACTGTTTTTGTGATGTCACAAAATTCACTCATGTACATACATCTGCCTATTCAGCTTACAGCAGTTTAGCTCCGCCCGTTCGCACTGAAGTTATAAGGAGTGTTTCAGCCTGGGTTGCTTTTTGAATGAGCCACAATACAGAGCATCCAATCAGAGCAGAGCTCATTAACATATCAGTCTTAAAGGCACAGTAACAAAAACAGCCTGTTTAACCTTTTCAACTCCTTGAGACCAACTTTCATATTTCATAAGCTACATTCTAAAGGTGGGGGTCGTATGAGAGCTGTAACTGTCTTCTTTCCAGTCAAATAGATGGGTGATGTAATTTTAAACCCTTATAATAAAAGAAGCTGAACTCACAATTTTTTTTTCTACTGAAAGTCGACCCATTTTTCCACAAATCTGGGCTATAAACTATAAACAGATGGCGTCTCTTCAGTGATCTGCTCTGTAAAAATTATTTCTATAAAATAATACAAAGAGCGTCTAAGATTTTTGGCTTTCAGCAGTGAATTGTAAGCATATAGCAGTATGTGTGATCATAAAACACATGTTCTGGAACTTTTTTTAAAAAATAAATAAATAAAATAAAATGTACATTTATTTCATGCAGTTACTGAATAATTTGCCTTACAATTTGGTCATGAATCAGATGGAAAAACCAAAATAAACCCTGGAGCATAAGAGGTTAATTCTAAGTGATAAAGTGAGGTTGTCACAAATAAGTTATGACCACACAGATGTCATAGAAAAGAATAAAGGACATGAAGAATGTCCTTTTAAGCACTAACAGGATAAAGAATTCAAACTGATGTAATGTCAGAGGGCCATTTACTCCCTCCCAGCATGTGGACAGCGCTGTGGTCATCATAACACAACTCTGTGGCTAGACGCTGCTGACGGTTGATGGTTTCCTGTGCCAGTGCAGATATCTGGCTGAATAAGCTATCGTCTCATTTCCACATTGTTTAAAAGAGCGTTTGGGCGAGGAGGAGCAGCTGTGCGTTTGAGATGCAGGGCTGGAGGCGTTAGACCTTTTTCATTTTCACACTGTCTGCTGGTGTCAGTCAGCGGATTGATTTTCTTTTATCAGTCTGTGCGAATTCAGTAATGATGTTAAGGCGGATTAATGGCTTTGATCAGTTAAAGGCGTAAAGTGTTCTGTTTGGGGTCTAGAAAGGTCACATGTTCACCTCCACTCGCTCC